>NW_009260616.1:2839202-2861012 GCF_000687185.1 Egretta garzetta
TTCCCCCCACAAGTAGCCTACATTTTCACTACTCTATACTATGGTATAGTCACTGTCATTCTGGTCATATTGATACTAGAAAGTTGTGGCTTATTATTATATATGGATTATACAACCCCAGTAAGAGTTAAGGATTGCTCCCAGGATTGTTCTTTGATACTGAGTTCAACTGGCATGGAATAGCCTTCATCCATATTATTAAACTCCTGAACCTACAAAACAACTTAGGCACATCTCGGCCACATTGCCACAGAGAAAAGTCCCTAGCATGCAGTAGCTGTTGAAGATGACTAGGAATTGTTTGGGAGACTGCTAATTGGCATGGGCCAAAAGAATGCCAGGGGCCATTCTGAATAATACTGTTCCAGTATTGCCTGGGAATGTTGCCTGACACCATTTAATTTACCAGACTAAATATACCCTCTGTGATCAACTGATACACAGCGAGTATTTCTCCTTTTTCATTTCCAGATAAGCAACTCCTAGCTGATGGCAGAAATTCTTATTGGTCCCTGAGATTGTAGCTTTGCTCTATTGATTTTCACCCCTTTTATTGCCATTATCTCAAAGCCATCCGAATCTTTCTACATGACCTCTCAGTTTTTCTCTTTACTGATGACTTCATGAGCTCATGTCAGCCAATTTAATCTATGAAATGTTCAAGATCAGCCCCAATTCTGATCTTTGAGAATCTTCACTTCAATCCCTTTTCAACCCAGAAGTTTCCCTGTCAACACAACTTGTTAGCATTTCAGCTGGCGTCAGTTTCTTAAACATTTTACATTCTTGTACTAATCCCCATTCTCACCAGCATAACTAATCATTTCCCATGGTGACACCATGTCAAGTGGTGAGGTTCAGATAGATTAGATCTGCTGCATTTTCCCTGTTCAGATAGTTAGCTATCTTATCAAAAAAAGATAGTGCTATGCCGTGGGATATCCCCAACATATTCAAGGATTCATGAAGACTACTACAGCATTTGTTCTTTCAGAGTTTTGGGATGGAAAATTTCTGGTTCCTTGGCATCAATGAATGCACATTTACTTCCATCTCTGATGTGGCATTCTCCGTCTGTTTGGGAACTGACAGTCCCATAAGCCTGTCTTGTTTCTGCCCCAAAGTTCAATACCTTCCTCCTCCCAAAAAAAAGAATCACAGAGAAGCTGGTGGAAATAAGTGTGAAAGGGCAGATCACAGAATCACAGATCATTATGAGTTTTTGATTGTCTAGCTCTGTGTTGTCTGAAATTATTCAGGCAGGTCTTAAAAGAAAAAGTGGCTTTCATGGTCAAAACTGAATTTTAACAGTCACAGCGTACTGAAAATTTGGCATCACACTTTCTGTTAAAATAAACAGGTGATATCCTTATTCATTTGCTTGAAAGTACATGCAATTAGGTATTCCAGAAAGATTTACAATGATTGCATAAGGTGTAATTCTCAGTAGGAACATAAAGACATTGAAAAGATGTTAAAGCACTGATTGCCTAAATATACTGAGTAAATGGCATTTGAATGAACACTTATTGAGTGCCAGGGACACTGTTTACTTCTGGTATGTTTTATCACATTTTCTAGTATTCTCTCTGTAGGGGGAGATATCAGCAAATTCTTTTATCTAAACCAGTTAGTGCACCATTAGAGTCTGCATGGTTAATTAGACAGATAATATTACTGTCATTATCTTAATGTTAAACGGCCATTAGAAACAGATGGCATTAAATTGAAAGGGCAAGTGGCAGTGGGTTAAAATATTAAGCCTAGAACTGAGGCACAGTCATATAAGTCCATTAGCAAGGTAAAAAACATTGCAGATTATCTTCTCTTAAACCTCTCACCACCATCACTTCCTTCTTTTAAATGAACTAATTCCTTTTAATCAGAGCTTTTAATATATTTCATGGGTAATTGCATAATAAAATCATTGAGATTACTCCTGTTATTAAAAAAAAACAAACCTGATACTGATAGGCAATTATAAAACTGCAAAAGTATTGACAGGAAGAAGTACTAATGTTTCTAAATTTGTACCATTTCTTAGACTTAGAGCTTTATATGTATTTGAATAGTAGATAGCACAGGCAAAGTGTGTTTACATAATGTATGCTTTTATTTCTTGCTGTCTGTTTTGCAGTCATATGACCCTATAAAAATAGGGAGATATATATATGGTGAATAAGTCAGTTACAGCTATAGTTTTCTGAATTCAATATTTTAGAGAATTTCACTTGAATCTGGCCTCCAATTCATGAGTCAACATTTATAGGAAAATACTCCCTTTTGCACACTTCAATGCTATATATTACGCTATATACCTACTATTCCCAGTTCAGTGAAATCTGACTGTATGCAAAGGGCTAAGAAAAGGCCATTTCAAGTACCCTTCAAATGCCTCGTCCATGGTCACAGATTCCATCCATTAGTACAAAGGGAATCTGCACAAAAGTAGTGGATTTACCGCAGGAACATGCAGAAGGCCCGCTCAAGGCTCCGTACGCTGCCTTGACGTAAGGACTGGGTGGGCTGAAATGGGATAAAGGGTTTCAGCCAAATAGTTCTAGGTTTGAATGCAGTCCTGTGAGAGTAAGTACAATTCAGTCAGTAAGGACAGAATCATAATACAGGTTTTATTGCTTCTCTTGAGGATGAGGGTTTCATCTTAATTGTATCATCTGAGACCTTAATAAGCGTAATGTGGTGTGCATTATAAATATAAGCATAGTAACACTATATCACGATAGAATGTTACTGCCCAGCTTTACTGAGAAGTAGACTAAATCAGATTTTGTGGGAGTATTAGATTAGGAGTCTAAATGAGGGTTGATTTACCATATATTGCTTCACAGTCAGTATCCACACATACAAGGCTGCTTGTTGTTTAATTCTGCAATCCTGTCTCTCCAAAGGCTAGCATCTAATAATTATTCAAGATCTTTTCTAAGTCTGTGACTGGTACAAGATGTGTCTACGATATTTCAGAGTCACAAGCTAAAGACTCTTAAGAGGTGAACTCTAAGAACTCAAAGAAACTCTCAGATCAGCAGAATTTAGCATAATTCAGAAGGAATTTATCTTTTCTCCAGGTCAGCATTGACTGTGTCTCAACAAGGTAACTGGAGAACACTAAATGGCTGGGAATATCATTCTTAATGAGATATGAAACTGGTGCTTCATGTCAAGTCTGCCACGGTCACAGAGCACTGTATAATAATTATTTAGTTCAGAAGTGTCCACAGACCCTACATATGATCACATCCATAACACCATAAAATAATAATACCAAACTTTACGATAAACTAAACCAGTGGTTACCATAGCAAACCAGCAGAAATCACTATTGCCCTGCTATCAGAGCAGGAAGAGAGCAGGGTAGAACAATAATACCACCAGTACCCTAGATCCTTGCCCTAGAAAGATATATATTAAATAAACTTAGAGTCTCCCTGAGGATATCACAGTCCATACTGTAGAGGAGAGTAGTGTTTTACTTTACTTTTTAAACATAGATTAAATCCAAAGCTTGTAGAATTCCATGAAGTAATGTGGCTCGAAGGCTGCATCACTCTGAAAACTGTATTTGGTGAAGTTTAGATCTAGGCACATATTTAATTAGCTTCCTGAGCTGGAATCCAGATCTGGATAAGCATCAGTATTTTGGAGGGAGTATCTAAATGTAAATATTCTGAAATGTTGAGAGAGACTCATTAGATAATATGCAAGTTTAGCATGAATTGTTGGTTTCAGTTGAATCTATATTATTATTATTATTATATTATACATTCCTGTTTGTTCCCTTCCATTTCAGGGTGGTTTCACTCGTAAATATTCTCTGAGTTCCAAAACTGGAACTCTCCTCCCAGAGTTTCCAAGTGCTCAACACCTTTTGCTTCAAGGATGCATTTCTAAAGACAAGGTAAAATGTGAGCTACTTCTCTTCTGACTTACAGATCAAAAATTGCCACAGAATGTTTCTTCATATCTTAGCCTTTGAGGTATTGACATGAAAGAGCCAGAAATGTCCATAATCAAACAGAGGTGACTGATTTATAGAGGGGGCAAACCTTTACTAGCACCGATTAACCGGCTTTCCACTGGAAAGGTGGTTGAATTATTTACCTATTAACTGACCTCGTATTTTACAAACTGATGGTATGTAAGACGGGGAGAGCAAACCAAACAAATAACTGAGAGTTGTATTCATTCCAAATGCCTTTGGTTTTAAGGTAAATTTTGTTCTGATTGGATTAGAACAAATAATTCACAACAAATAATTAAATGAACTTTACTCTCTTTAATTGTTTGAAAAGAGATTGTGAAAATCTGAGCATATTATTTTTTAAAATTAGTAAAATTGTATTCTTCAAACCAATACTCGGTGTTGCTCATCCTAAGGATACTGTTCAGTTAGAAGTATTGCTGGCATATGTTTTATGTCTTTGACTCCTTGCCTATATGTTACGTCTGTGTTGTTTGTGGTCACATTACAGGCTGCTACATCCCTGAACTTTGCTAGAAACCTTCTGGTACACATTGTGAACTCTCCAGTTTAGCATCCAGTACAGGTCATGATGGTGGCTGTCTTGAGATATGTTGCTTTAAAGCTTTTTGTTTTATGAGCCCTTCCTCCTAGTTTGTTCTGTGAAAGTAGTGAAGCGTAGGATTCCTGTTGTGAGGAGCAAAACAAAAGGAGCCCTCTGTAGTACAGAGATCTTAGCTGGAAATCTTAGGTTCCTAAAGAAAACCCAAGAACTGGTTGACTTAGCAGTGTGCATCACCTGCTGCTATAGTCTCCATCAGTTAATTGATATCTCATATATATAGCATTCTCATGTCATTTAAATCTGAAGAGCATTTGAGGTTCCTTGAAGACCCAACACAGCAGTATAAGCAAACCTGAATTTTACCACTCCAACAATGAAGAAAAAGATGCAACTCATTTTCTCTTCATTTTTGGGTCAGCAGCATGTACTTGCTCTGATATTAGGACCAGATGATGGGAGGGCCCATCAGGTCTTTGTGGGTGACTCTGTGTGGGGACAGACTGATGGAGTTATGAAGAGACTGTGGGAAGAGAGGTTAATTTCTGTGTGTCTCTGTCTCTCTCTGCTGCTCTTTCCTCATTCCTTGTTCTCTTATTTCCCGTTTTCTTTCCTTACTGTTTTAACCCTCCTTCAGCTTATCTGATGGAGGGTTATTGAACCTAAGATATTTAGGTACTCTGTTGAAAAGAGCCCGTATGTGATGTTTGACTCCTGCATTAAACTCTTAAGAAATCACATGCAACTGAAATCTCTGGAGAGTACATAAATGTAGCAGGCTGCACTAAAATAGATTGATAATGTCTTCATTTTATGTTTCTGAAGAAAACTTAGCCAAACTTTAAACTTCCATCAACCCCTTCCAAGAATTTTGTTAAAATGTTCTTGAATCTCACCCTTTGCCATTGTTTTTCAAAGATATGTAGTTACAGAAGCAGATCTGAAAGTCAGCAAGGTCTGTTTTCAAATAAGTATGTATGCTACACTTATAGAAATAAGGTGGTGCTAGGTTCATTTGAAACCTGATATTGGTTTGCTGGAGAAGTTCACAAGCTGTAACAAACTTCCCGTGATTCTGGACCATAAGAATGGTTTTGCCAGCATTTTTCTTTCCTTAAAATACTTTACAAAATTCTTGTTTTATAATTTGCCACAAATTAAAAAGTTTTCTACCATTTCCACAAAGTCTTGTAATACCTCTGCACGGTTATTAAAGTAAGGGAACACTCCACTCAGATAAATTAGCCTGATGAAAGGGAGTTCTGGTTTTTAAAGTTCAGTTCTTGTAAGGCAGTGATTAAACTTTGACCAAATGACTGGCAGCTATTTTCTCATTTGTCCAACTAGATGATGTTTCAGAACACTCATAGACGCCTATAGTAGCCTAATGATTAACTTGCGCTGCTCTTTGGGATTAATCTTAGCTTCAGAAAGGTGAATTTACTTTACCATCTGACTGGCTAATCTAGCTATTGCCTTACTTTGATATTCACATTTTCAGTGTATACAGATTCAGATGCTACATTCTGACTTTGAGACTTAAAGATGTCAATAAAAACTAGAGATGAGTGACCTCCTCATCACTTCTGGATGTACAGACTTGCCTATTTGTAAATATGGATTGCAATACAGTTTATATTCTGTATTTAAATACTAGCTACAGAAAGCAGAAACCTAGATCACTATAGCAGCAGAGGAGAGAGCTAAGAAACCCTGTTTAATCTCTCTTTCTTCCAAAATAGGTAGATACTCTTATCATGATGTACAAAACACACTGTCAGTGTGTCCTTGACAATGCAATTAATGGGAACTTTGAAGAGGTAAGGTTGTTTGAACACACATTCTTGGTATATATGCACAGAGAGCCAAGAAAGCATTATTTATGTCCATGAATCTGGTTCCTACTCCTTTAGATTCAGCATTTCTTACTACATTTTTGGCAAGGAATGCCTGACCATCTTCTTCCCCTGCTTGAAAATCCTATCATCGTTGACATCTTCTGTGTTTGTGACTCAATACTATATAAGGTAAGTTCAGCATTTAGCTCCATGGATAATATCAAGCATGTTACAGCTTTTGCTTGTGTAAAAACAGTGTTGAAATTAGAATAACAGGATGCCACAACTGCTTTCTGCCTCTTACCTGTGTACATCAGCAAGGATTCCATTGAAATCCAGAACATAAAACTAGCACATGCAAGAGCTGAACTCCAGTCTCAGCTCTGCTGCACAGTTGATATATGACTACAGGCAGCACACTAATGGTGAAATCCTGACCTACTTGTTTGAATGTAACTAAAAGAAATGCTTGTGTGCTTCACTGACAAGGCTGACTAAGTTAAGCCTGGATGAAAACCGAAGCCTTGTTTTTACTTAAAAGTTTATTGCAATTTCTACCAGCAAAGAGAGTCTGTGGCAGATCAGTGAGGTGATTCTACATGTGAATCCGCTGCTTACAGGTTGTGTCATGCCATGGTTTCATGTTGCAGAGCTGGAACAATACTGGGTTAACATATTCCTGCCTCTCCTGCCTGCTACACTTCATTTCTGTTCCTGTGCTGCCAGATGTACCAGCAAAACTGCTGCACTCCGAACTGGTTTGAGTTTAAAAAAAAAAATCTAAGGAACACTTCTTTGGCAGAGGTTTTGTGCCATATGAGTTCTTTGGAGCATTGAAAGGTCATGATTAAGTGATAGAGCACTGGAGGAAAAAGATAAAGTAATGCCACTGAAGTTTCCCAAGTTTTGAATTTGAATCAGATCTGCTCATTAATTAATAGCTGCAAAGTACTTTAAGTTCCTCTGATAGGACATGCCATATAAATAGAAAAGGATTGTCATCCTCTCTCTAACACATTTCACAACCACATATCAATGGGAAGAAACAACTATTGACATAACAGTAAACACCAAGCAGTCAAAGCAAGAGGCTTGTGGCTGTTTAGCACTGAGTGCCTTATCGTCATCTATTTGTCATTCTTCACTGTACAAAAATATTAGGGGGAAATCCAGAAAATATTTAAATAATATTTCTTAGAAGCATATCAAGCTGTAAGGTAAGAAGAGAGGGTTTAGTTAGCAGAGTGAAGTAAAGGTGATTATCATCAGCGATCATAATTACTAGCCTGGAGATGAGCCATTAAGCCTCATTTACTTGCAGAGGTTATATTGTACCTTGAGTTTATGAGTTTTTTCCTGCTCGAAATGTGCAGTCCCAATAGATTCAATATTAACTTTATTTGTAATAAATATTTAATGTGACAGAAGAAGAAATACTACAGGAATGCTAAATTATAAATTGAATAAGAATTTCTCAAAAGTTCATAAATTTACTATTGTGCCTCTTCTCTGTCTCGCACTGTTTCTCACTTATAATCATGTTAGATATTCTTGACAGCACAGCTGCCAGAAGAAGAAGGAATTTCATTGCATTGTTATCAAACCATTTACATTAGAAGTGGAAACAGATTTTTTGGGATATAGGCTAACAACTTTGCCCTCTGCAATAACATTCCCCAGAAGGCATGACAGATGGCAGAGGTTTTGCCAAAACAGTTCCACACAACACTTATAGCTATAAGGTTTTTGTCCTAAACTCTGAACACCTTCAGTGCTACATGCAGTGTGGCAGAAAGAAGAGTCAAGTGGCTAATAGCACTCAAGGACCTGGGAGATGCTTGAGTATCTGCTTTACTGAGACTCACAGTGACGCTAGAAAAGACCAAGTGCTTATCACATGTTCCTGTCTAATAGTGATGGGAGAAATCTAGGTATATAAATATCTGGACAGTAGGTTGAATGGCTTTATTCTGTATAAGTTTCCTGTCCTTATCACTTTGTAATTAAGTAGGCAAGACAGACATGAATGAATAAATGGCCAGTGGAAGCTTGATATCATTATCTGTTACCTTTTTGAAGGTCCTTACAGATGTACTCATCCCTGCAACAATGCAAGAAATGCCGGAAAGGTAGGTTTTTGACAATCATAATGCTACATTCTGTTTGTGAGGCATATTCCAGGTAAAGAGCAGAAATTCTATATCCTAGAGAAATTTTTTCACAATATTTATGCTCATTTTTGGAACAGTAGAATAAGTGTGGCAAAATACTGTCAGCTCTGAGGACAGCTATAGAACAGATTTAAAATATTACACAGTATTTTAATGTCCCACTTCACTGGCTTGCTGGATATTTTGAAATAGGTTTCTTCTACACTAAAGCCCTAGAAGATGAAAAAAGAAACAAGTGTACGTGTGTTGTTTAAGGAAAAATAATTGTTACCTTTTTTTCAGAATACTTTTCAGGTTTGTATCCTATGCATCACCATAATATCTAATAATTTTCTCAACAAGACATTATTAAGAGGATTGTTTTAAGTTACCTTTGAATCTCCTCATCTGTCCTTTCCCTTGAAGGGTGTCTTGCTTGGGGTTTTATATCTGACTGAGGCCTTTAGCTTCAGTTATCTCTAATGGTTCTTGGATTTCTTATGGTTTATTCTTAAAGCTAGTTTTTTTCAATCTATTTCAATTGGCAGATATCTTACAATTTTTGTCAGAGGAGGTACAGATCAATATATAGTCAATTTTAGCCTTTTGATGACGGGTCATTTCCTCTTTCCTTTTGGTGACACCTGAGGATTCATTCACAGATATGTTCAGGAGTCTGTTAATCATAGATTGAAACTCAATTATTTAAACTAATGCAAAACAATTTTTATTGATGTTCTCTAAAATACTTTTTTTCCTGCAGTTTACTGGCAGATATAAGAAATTTTGCAAAAAACTGGGAACAGTGGGTTGTTTCCTCTTTGGAAAATCTACCAGAAAACCTTACAGATAAGAAACTGCCTATTGCACGAAGATTTGTTTCCTCCCTGAAACGACAGACATCTTTCCTACACCTAGCACAGGTAAACAGAATAAGACTATACATCCAAAAAATTGTCAATTACATTCAGTGCACCTTGCTGGCTATGAGATATAATGCATTATTTTTTCAAGGTTCAACTTCAAGCATGGAAGAGTTGCATCTTGTAGTTTTAACCATGCAAGAAGGAAGCAGCCATAAATAGATCTGACCAAAACTTCAAACTTTTGTAGCAGAAAAGAGAAAAAAGACCAGGGAACTTTTGGCAAGCAAATGATGAAGAGGAATATATGGGTATTTGTTTTTTTTCCAAATTGGAAAATATCAGATGATCCTCCTTGCCTAGCATAGGTTCACTGTCTTGTCCATGATTTCCTATAGTGAGCTTATTTCTTTTTGAGTTTTGACTGAAAGGAGAACACGTGAGTGACAGGTAGCTCAGGGCTCCAAGGCTGTTTTGGCAGGATACAGGTATATGCAATTAGGAGGCACCTCCCTGTGATGGTTTGGTAGACGAAAGTAGGATGTGGGTGACATCATGAAGATGGTCTGATAGGAGGCACATTAGAAGAGCATTAGAAGTCTAATGGAAGGGAAACATTGTCTCAACTGATCTATGAAAAACCCAGCCATGATAAGAAAATTAAACAGAATATGATTCTTCTCTGAGGAGATATTCAGGTGATCCCCAAGTGTGGGTCTGTGCTGGTTTTGTCTGGGATAGAGTTAATTTTCTTCATAGTAGCTACTGTGGGGCTATGCTTTGGATTTGTGCTGGAAACAGTGGTGACAACACAGGGATGTTTTCATTATTGCTGAGCAGCGCTTGCACAGAGTCAAGTCCTTTTCTGCTTCTCACACTGCCCCAGCAGCAAGTAGGCGGGGGGTGCACAAGAGGTTGGGAGGGGACACAGCCAGGACAGCTGACCCCAGATGACCAAGGGGATATTCCAGACCATATGACATGCTCAGCAGGGCAGATTGGTGGGGAGGCCGCTGCTCAGGGACTGTCTGGCCATCAGTCTATTGGTGGTGAGCAATTGTTTTCATTTGTATCACTTATCTTTCTTGGGTTGTATTTTTCTCTCTATTATTTTGTTCCCTTTTCTTTACTACTACTACTACTACTACTGCTACTACTACTGCTACTGTTACTATTGCTATTGCTATTATTTCTTTTTAAAAAATATTAAACTGTTTTTATCTCAAACCATGAGTTTTATCACTTTTACACTTCACCGGGGAGAGTGGCGGTGGGACAGTGAGTGAGAGAATGCGTGGTGCTTAGTTGCTGGCTGGGATTAAACCACAATAGGGTCTCAGCATTTTACCTTCCCTTCTCTTACAGATTGCTCGGCCAGCACTTTTTGATCAGCATGTGGTGAATTCCATGGTGTCAGATATTGAAAAAGTTGATTTGAATAGTGTTGGCTCTCAGGCACTCCTTGCAGTCTCAGGGAGCACAGACTGTGATGGGGAGGTCTACAGTGAATGTAAGTCCATGGTGATATATTTGTATCATTAAAAGTAATTAACTCTTTAATTCCATGCCATACTAGTCTACTTGGAGATGGACTGACAAAAGGCACAAGTAGACACTGCATTCTCTAATCTAGGTTGGTGTTAACTTCAGTAGCTTAAGAAAACCAATTGGTTGTCCTAGCATGTCCTACAAGAGCAGAAGCTTACTCTGGGAAGTCATCCCAGCTAGATGACTTTAAATGGTTGCTGAAAAAATAATTTACATGTCAGTTGCTATGTGTAATACTGTAACTTTTTTGAAGTTTTGCCCTAATCATATGGGGGTATTAGCACAGATCAGTTCCTGAAAGATGTCTCAAAATTTCTATATCATTACGGCTTAATTTAATGGGTATTTGAGCTAGTTTAC
This sequence comes from Egretta garzetta, assembly GCF_000687185.1. Taxonomy (NCBI): domain Eukaryota; kingdom Metazoa; phylum Chordata; class Aves; order Pelecaniformes; family Ardeidae; genus Egretta; species Egretta garzetta. The sequence goes on from NW_009260616.1 coordinate 2,850,503, forward strand.
TCTTTTTTTAATATGAAAAAGGTTTTTTTACTGATCTTTAAAAAAATACATGATTTTCTATAATGTGTAACAGCTATTTTCATACACAGAATAGAGTTAAGTACAAATTTTGAGCATGTTAATTTCCATATACATACCTGTTTTTGAAAAAAGATATAGCCATTTTCTCTATCAAAAAGTTAACTTTTGTCATAGGAATCATGTTGATCAGAGTTTGGAGAGCTGAAAGGAGAGCAATAGCAAAGTGTTGTCTTCTGAATATTGTTACTTTGATCATGAAAGTTTGTTCTCTTTAATGGTTCACAATCCTATTCACGTTTTCATTTGAGTTGTCCTTTTCCTACTTTTTGTGTAATCGTTTTCTATTTTGTTCTTTGTCTTTTTTCACACTGGTTAAAAAAAGAAAAGAAGAAGAGAAAGAACTGGTCACTTGGCACTTTTTCAAAAATGGGAATTGGGGAAGTTAGCTTTACATTATATTGTGAGAAACTTGTAAAATGTAAGGGAAACCTAAGACAGTATAGAAGTGTGCCACATTACAGATAAAGCTTTACTACTAAACTTAGTAATAGAAAAGTTTTCAGGGCTGAATCTTAAAATGAATGAATGAATGGATATCAGAATTTTTTTTTGCTTTTATTTTCTTGTAAAACTTCATTGTCTTACAATCTGTATCACTGCAATAGTTAAGTAATTAAAATATATACGTGCGATGGGTGTGTGTCTGCTTGCTTTGCTGGGGAACTGCTCATTTCTTCACTGCTCTAATTCTTTGCTTTTCCTTTCCATGCTACAATATTGTCATATGGCTGGTGAGTGGCTTTTTCTCATGTTCAGAATAGCATGCAATGATATGTTCTCCTTTTTACATGGTAGATGACTCTATTACAGTGTTCCAAGAACTGAAGGACCTTCTAAAGAAGAATGCCACTGTGGAATCATTTATTGAATGGTTGGATACTGTGGTTGAGCAAAGGGTTATCAAGGTACCTTTCAAATGTTCTGCCTGACTCAAGACCAAATCCTACTCCCTTTACTCCTTACATGGTCCCTTACTTGTGCAGTCCCACTGGTTTCCCACATGGGATTCTCACCTCTGTTCCCATCTCCTTATTGTAATAGAGGAGTTCTTCATTTGGTGTGAAAGGTTTCAGTACCGTTAGTTCTAATTAGTCATGTTGAGTGCCATTGAACAGCCTTATGTGTGTGAGAAACTAAGAAGCATCTTAACTATAACATTAAAGTCAGCACTGTCATAAACTGTACATGAAAGAAACCCATCCACCTTATCTGTGCATGCAGAATCCTGGGGTATTGCCCAGTGAGTAAAGTGAACAAACGTTGTTCCTTAGAGAAGCAATTCTTTCTTTCATGCTATTCAGATGGCACTGTATGTGGTATAAGTTGATGTAGCAGATGGATTCAGAAGTAGCTAGCCTGTAGAAGGATTTCTACAGACCAGGATGGAAGATACAGTTTTGTAGCTTTATAAAGTGCTTAACGGGTGGTTGATGGTTTTGATGGGATTTTTTTCCCCCTGATTTACAAGATGCTTTATAATCATAAGTATTTTATATCCAACCCAAAACATTCTATGATTCTATGCATATATATGCAGGAATATTTACACTATTGTTCAGAACAAAAAAATTGAGTTTGAGTTATAGCTCAAGTAGGAGTTATTTACCCAATTTGTGACTCTAATGAATGTAAACTAGCAGAATAGAATGTTACACATTGCTTGCTAGTAGCTAAACAGTGGAATTCTCATCAAGTCATGTTCTACCTGGAAATGCAATATCTTATCTATCATTTTAGGGAACATCTTGATATGAATGGATGCAAGAGGAGGAGGCAGTGCAGTTAGCTTTGACTGGCTTGCAGAAGAGTGACTGCCACTTACGGAATAACCATGGGCATGTCATTTTTCCTTTCTTCACCTGTCCTCCCAAATTTCAGTGGAGACAGTGATAATTTATTTCTTTTTAGTACTTTAATTTTCCTAACATTTGCTGTCATATGTGAGCAGCACAGTAAGGAGCTTTGGATGATTCAGGGCAGCAGAGCCAAAGCAAGTCCTTGTACACACTTACCTAGACACAAAATTCCCACTGAAGCTGGATAATCACAACTTATTTTAGAACTGAATGATTATGGTCTAAAATTGATTCCACAAATTCAGAAGACAATTCCTGATAAACGTGGCAGGCAGAAAAGCTGAAGCACTCTCCCATTCAGCAACAACTATGTGATACTGTATTATTAAAGTTAACAGCTATGGTTCCTACCATTGTTTTCCTGTAGTTAGGGGTAAGAAATACCTACAAGTGCTGATATGCAGCTAGGTCAACTAAGCAGAAGCTAATAATTTACAGAACATGTAATCCTTCCATTGCTGTCTGCCTCCTGTTCATGCTAAAGTGTGGTTACTGTCAAACTCACACAACAGCTTCTTTCTGCTTGCTGTTTGAGAAAGCAACAGGGCATATGGTACCACATGCACAAGTCACTGCCAGAGCAGAGTGACAGTATGAAATGAGAAGCACTAAAAGCGTCAATGTTAGGACAGTAAACATAGCATTTTGTAAGAGAAAGTCTGGCCAGTACAGATTATATTAAAGTACAGAGAGAAATTTCTGTTTCCTAATTATGTGGAATAACATAGTGCCAGAGGGTGGGGTTTTTTCTTTCTGCCTTGTACCCCTGCATATTTACAGAATAATTTGGCACCTTTAGTACTGGAATATGAGCTAATTTATATACCTTCAGGGCACAGCAAAGCCTGAGCAGTAACCAGCTGGCTTTATCTAACATTTTCAGATTTGAAACAGGCAGCTTGATCCACCCTGCCACATCAACCCGAGTTAATGACTCCTTGAACTCTCAAGCATATTCAGTTCTCCTTTCTTTTCTCCTGTGTGCAGAAAGCAAGTTAGCATACTTAACAGTATATTACTATTCTCTTTCAGGCAAGCAAGCAAAATGGGAGGTCATTAAAGAAGAGAGCTCAAGACTTCCTTCTCAAATGGAGTTTTTTTGGTGCTCGAGTGATGCATAACCTAACCCTAAACAATGCGTCAAGTTTTGGTACTCATATTTTGTACATATGTGCTAGTACTTACCAGCTTTCCACCTTTCTTCAGCAGAGGAACCTGTCCTAGTCTAAAGATTCTTTGATCAAAGCCACAAATGCTGTATAACGTATTTTTCAAATTACCGTTTCACAGTAAATGCTAGCAATATTTTGTTGGTGACCTGTGTCACATGTTAATTTTTCAAAGGTATTTTTCTTTTGAATTGCTGTTTGCTACTGCTTTGCCACATAAGAGCTAGAAGCTCTGTTTTGATATGGCAATGGAAGTGTAACTGCATATCTCCATAGAGGAGACAGAAGATTCAAATTATTAGTTTTACCTGTGGATCAGTTTGGTAAAAATTACTGCTGTATAGAAGTTCTCATGCATGGTATGTTTTCATAAAAGCAAAAGGAATTTGGCAGATCACTCATTTAATTCTGGGATCAGCAGACAGTCAATTCAACAGTGTTTGTGGCTTTTAAAAATTAAGGTTCGCATGTCCCTCTTTAGAAATGTTTGCATTTTGGGGGACTCTCAGAAAAGGCCTTTTATAAAATAGAAGATGGTAGGGCAAGTGAAACTCACTTTAAACCTAATACATAATTTCCTTAGTTTAGTTGTAAGTACATTGTTATCTAAAATTCAGAGAGTATTTGAAATGGCTGTAAGGAGACACACATTTTTAATGTGATATATCCTTGAAATAAGGTCAAAGACTTCACAAGTTATTGTCTGGTTATTTAGCACAAGGCAAACAGAAATAGAGCAGAGGCATTCTAGCAGACTTCGGCCTTATCTAGCTCCACTGTGTGCCCTCTTCAAGTATAAAGCATGTCTCACTTTCATCAGTATTTTTCTTTGATGTAATTAGTGGTCAAATAGCCTACAGGACAGTAAACAATTGAGCTAGGTGGGCCAGTGCAAAGAGAGATTAGAGCTAGAAGTTAGGCACTATTCCTTGTTGGTCTTGCCAGGTCATTTAAAGTCCACAATTATTTGTTTGTTTCGCTCGCTTCTTGTAGAGTGGTGAGAGATGGTCACAAAGATAACTCAGCTACTCTCTCTCTTTCTCCTCCAAAAGGTTCTTTTCATTTGATCCGCATGCTACTAGATGAGTACATCCTGCTTGCCATGGAGACACAGTTCAACAATGACAAAGAACAAGAACTCCAGAATCTACTGGACAAATACATGAAGAATTTAGGTAACTAGAGCTTGGTTCTTTTGAATGTACTCTTGTGTTTTTAGAAATTGGCATATTTGTTTACCTTTAAACAGAAGCAGGCTTACTGTCTTCTCCTAGTTATATGCAACATTGTCAAATTCACCTGAAAAGCTTGTGACCAGTCATTCAGCAATTCATTCCCACCTTCCTACCATAGTTCACTTAATAAACTGTTATGGGAATGTGAGTACACTGGATCATTGAAATGATCTTGGATGCAACAAACACTTGTAGGTACATCTGAAGGGCCACAAGCTGAAGTGTGAAAAGAGGTATAAGTAGCAGAAAGGGCAGGAATCCAGTTTTTCTGTCAAAGCTTAAATATGTAATTACACCTTGAAATAGAAATGTATTAAATGTTACCAAGATGCAAATACCCCTGCAAGGTTGGAACACGAGTTTGGAGTCCTATTTAGCATCTGGCTAAAGTATTACTATGTGGAAGAGAAACAAAATTAATTTAAAACAGTATCCTTAACATCTTCCATCTACCAGGCTTCTTCAAGGTTAGACAGTTTGAAGTCACATCCTCCAGGTCTTTTGCTATAAAATGAATGAAGATTGGTTTGGATCAAATTCTGGCCCAAGTTAATTCCCCAAAATCCAGTGAAACTTGACTGGGTTCTGCTGAATTATTTTTTATTAACATTAACACCAGCAATCAGTCTTTAACTTTTTGGTTGTTGTTACTCTAAATCTGCACTTTGCTGCAGGAAACTTGCCTAGAATGTGTCTGACAGTAGATACTGTGCTTTTGCTTTTAATTCAGCCTTCAGGAAAGAAACGTGTCCTATCCTTAGTTGCCTTATACTTGGATACTTAGGTGAAGTACTTGAAACCAAAAGGTGAAGTTATGGCTTCCACTGAAGAATAGCAAAACTTCCACTGACTTTATCAATAGTCTGCAGAAAACTGAAGAACTACTGAGTATAACAAATGCTTTTCTTTAGATATGAGTATGAAAATAGAGTTCAAGCATTCTACAATTCCCATTGTTAATTCTTTAGGATGAAGTGTCATGAGCCTGATTCACTCTTAATGTAATTTACTTGACTTCATTGCTGACGTTTACTTCAAGGGAATAAATCTGATTCATACCTTCACTATGATGGCTTCAGTAAGGAGCTGATACTCTGTGATGTAGATCTGTGGTCTGGGAATATGATACAAACAGTTCCGCTGGGAAGATCAAGACTAGGGCAATATTTGAATTCATTGGCTACATGCATGGAGGTTTCACTGGGTTTTAAAATAAGCAACCCAAAGATACGAGCAAATTGAGCAGCTCACATGCTGTCTTTATACTAGTGGTGAATTTATATGCAGCAAGCATACATAACAGCCACCAAGAGTTTTCACTTACTCTTCCAGATGCAAGCAAAGCCACCTTCACCGCATCACCAAGCTCTTGCTTCCTAGCAAATCGTAACAAAGCTGCACCTCTGCCCAGTGACACTTCAGTCAAAAATGAGTGTCTAGCAGAGCAAACCTACGCATCCTTGTCAGCTAGCCAGCCCAGCAGTGTACCTTCTGGTCTGAACCCCTTTGCCACGGGAGACAGTGAGAATATGCAGCTGACAGGTATGTATCAGTTCTTCTAGTTTCTCCTACTGTTATTTGTTTGTTAGTCTTTCAGTCCACGGTAACACATTGCTGGAGGAGGAGCAATGACCATATGCATTTATAAAGACCTCTAGTAAATAACATTTAATGAGCTTACCCTCTGTGCTGATTTACAGAAGGTGGCAGTTGTAAAGCCCTGCCAGTAATAGGTCCTCTTGGAACAATGGTAGAAGTGTCCTATACCTCTTGGCTTGGTGAGGTTCTTGTGAGGAGACAATGAACAGTAACACCTGGAGCGCACCTGGCTTGTAACTGCTGGAATTTCCTACTGAATGTGGCAGCCTCCAAGGTGGAGAATGAGAGTGGGAAGCTTCATATCTATAGCTTTATATTATATAATCCTGAAGCTATGGATTAAAGAACATGTGTTGTGTAGGTGGGGGCCAATGCATATCCTTTGTAAAGGTTTCAAATGATAAGGTACACTTTGCTAGAGGGTTAGCGTCTCAACAGATCCGCTCTATTCAGCAGTACTGCAGTATGAACACTAATCATGGCTAATGCTTATTCATTCCAGGTCAGATGGAGCTGTCTGAAAGTACTGATCACCTGATGACTCCACCCATTTCACCAGCCATGGTCAGCCGAGGAAGTGTTATCAACCAGGGGCCAATGGCTGTGAGACCTCCGAGTGTAGGTCCAGTGTTATCCACACATTCACAGTGCTCTTCCTACTCAGAACCCCTTTATCAGACTTTGTCACAAACTAATCAGAATTACTATGGAAACAATTCCAATTACCAGGCTATGTTCAGAACTCAGGCCCATTCCACCTCAGGAGTTTACCACCACAGAGCAGAGCACAGCCGATTCAATGCCTTGAGTGAACAGCCGTTCTCCAGAGACTACTTCAGCAACAGTTGCGCTGTGTCTCCTTACAATGCCAGATCTCCTTCCAGCTATGGTCCCTCATCCATGTCTCAGGACACACACAATATGCAGTTTCTGAATACTGGGAGTTTCAATTTCTTGAGCAACTCAGTGTCTACATGCCCAGGAGCAGCATATCCCGCTAATGCTTCCAATGGTATTAATATCTATTTTCTTTTCCCCTTCTGTTTCTCTTTCCTTGCTGGAGTAAAACACTTTTTCTCTGCTTTCTTCTGTGGAAGATGTTTTTCAGCTCTTATTTATAACTTCCTGGTTTCCACTTCTCTGATGACATACAGAGATTGCAAAGCCGCTTAACAAGCTACTTAAGGATTTCTTTTCCTCTGGTGAATCCTCAATTGACCTCAAATGCCTCCGCTGCACCTATGCTAATCTTCCTTTGGCACCGTTGTATTGCACGAAAGAAGCAAAACCAGGATGACCTTGTGATTTAACAATCTCTTGAAAAGTCCCCAAAACATCTACTATGAAATAGAGCAGGCTTAAGATAGCTTACCTTTGGGATCAGCATAATGGGCCATTCTAGTCACAGGGTCAGGATGGTGAAACAAGGTATAAAAATGTGCATTAGCATTAGTTTGAGACTTTGGCCCTAACATTTGTCATACTTCAAACGCAGAATTATTGCCACAATCTGCTTCAGAGATACAGCCAGCAAAACTGCCTCCCTCTTCTGGAGGAAAGACACAGTGGCAGTGTTGCTTTTGTGTGGATTTGTATATGCAGGAAGTATGTATTACCATGCAGATTTTCTTTCCAAGTATACTTTCCTTGATTCTGAGCTCCAGAAGGGAGCACTGAACCATGGATAGGAGTCCCCATGGTGTCTCTTATGGCCAGTGATTGCAGGCTACTGTCTGACTGAACTTAGAATGGAAGGGCAATTCTGTACTGTAGGCATGACTGAACTCTTAGGATCTTTTTGCTCCCTTGTTACCTTTTGGGTCAGTCACTGCATATGTTACTAATGTTACTAGGCTGTACGTGTACATAAATAATCTTATCCTCAAGGGACTCAGCCGGTAACAATTACCTTTTGTCCCAGGTTATCACAGGCTCCTACCCTTCCTTTTCTCTTCAACAGTAGTTTTACTCTGCTTTTTTCCAATCTCCTGCCAATAGGATATTATGGAAACAATATAAATTATCCAGAATCTGACAGACTTGGAACAATGGTGGATCAACATGTTTCTGTAATCAGCAGTGTAAGCAGCATTCGATCATTGCCATCGTACAATGATATACATGATCCACTGAATATCTTGGATGACAATGGAAGAAAAACAGGCTCATACTACACAGAGTCCTCACCTTCAATTGTCTGTCGGACTCCTATGCGTAAGTATAGCCAACGGCTGAGGAAGAGCTATGAACTTTTTAGCATCCTAACAAGCGCTGAGCATTAAACTGTAGGTCACATATATAGTATATGAAATGCAATATAGAGATAAAATGGCTCAGTACCTAGGTTGTATCATAAGATGTGTTTTCCTTAAAATTGCAGGACCGTGGGTTTAATAACTCTTCGCTCCCATAAGGAGGATAGTGATCCATTGTCCATGAGGAGTGGAATGACTGGCCTGAATTGCAAAAGAATCTGTATTAGGAAACACTTTTTAACTATTAAGTGAGCCAATAATGGACTGGGCTCTTCTAAGGGCTCTTAAAGATCCCATCAAACATATCAAATGAACCCTGGGTCTGGGATGTCTAGGTATATACTTCCTGTAGTATAGTCCCTTCCTGCCCTGTGCTTCAACAGCTGTGTGTATTGGGCAAAGCTCCCACTGACAGTGAATTTTAGGTGAAATTACCTAACCCCAAAGGGTTTGTTTTGGTATATGCATTAAACAAATTGCAGTTGAGTTTGGTCTCACATTCCAAAAAGTGTTGCATGGAAGATATAAACTAGGGCACGGTTTGTTTCTCCACAACATTACATCTTCCTACTACCTACCTGTTAAGCTTGCACAGAAGATCAGATATCACTTGCCTCATTAAGGCTCTGCAAGAATTCAGTGCTCAGTTCTTTGAAGGATACTAAAGAAGGGGAAAGAAACCCAGCACCATCACATAGGGACTGTGCCCATCAAGTATCTTCTGTTGATATCTGCCAGATGGTGGCAGTGGTACCACCAGTGAATATGGACCTGAATGGTGCAAGATATGGAAAGATGAGCATAGCGCACATAAAAAGCTTTGCACAATTTTCTTAGAAGTTGGCTCATATGCAAGCTGTAAGTTTCAGGCCCATAGCTGGATTTTTAGCAGAGTTCACTTATACCTGGGTTTTGACCTATTCCCTGATGGCATGAGGAGCCACTGAAGAAAAGTTATTGAAGTATAGGTAAATTGAGTGAAGTATAGAAATGTTGACATTTCTGTCCTTCAGATGGTGTGCCGGGTAGATAAGGGTTTCTATCAGATGAAATTGGATTGTGTTTTTTATTAAATTCAATAGAAAACTTGCAATGATGGTAACTTTTTTTCCCACAGCTTCAAACATGCAAACCACATCTTCTTCCCAGTGTATGTATGGAACATCTGGCCAGTTCCCTTCTCAGGAAAATCTGGAGCCCCATGGCCCACCAAGCAGAGATATGGTGTCATCTTTACCACCAATCAACACTGTCTTCATGGGAGCAGCTGCTGGAGGAACCTGAACTGGGAGAGCCATGTCAGTGCCTTAAACTTACTTTCCAAATCCAGACATTAAGGCTATGATGACAAACCCCTTCAAGTTGGTGGAAAAGTATTACGTATAGGTGTTAAAGGAGACATTTTAGAGATATTAGCAGGCCTCCACACAAAAAAAATAGCTGTATTCAGATTGGATCCTGCTTGTGAATCACTCAGGACTGTTCTCAGCATTTCAGCTTTTCAGTCAGAAATTCAGGGTGAGCTGAAAGAACCAGTGATTCTTGCAAGCAAGACTAAGTTGTAAAGAAATGATTACATCTATTCCTAATTTATTAAAAATACTATTTTAGTCTTTCACGTAGATCTTTTTGTATAAAAATGTTTATTTAATGCCTGTCTTGCTCATTATTTATTAGGATCACAGAGTAACTGTTTACTTTCTCTTATTTGACAGATTGTCAAATGTATGCATCCTACCTCCTATGGAAATGTTTACAAGGTCAATTTTTACTGTTTTAAATGAAACTAAACCAAATTCTTAAGGTTTTTTTACTGTTGTGCTCTGGAAAGTTGATTTCAAACATTTAGTGCCTACTTGTGTAAGTGAAAGTCCTCAGGAAATAAATAAAACATATTGTGGGGATTTTTTTTTAAATAAATCACTTTCTCTTAAATTAAAATTATATAACATGCAAAATCATAAGCTAACTAATTACAGTAGCTTGCTAACGTAGCTGGATAACTGAAACAAATGAAACTGTACCATGAAATATCGTGGGATTTCAAAATCACTTGTGGTATGAGCCCAAAAATTCTAGTGGTGGAAATCCACAAAAAGCTGCCCATCAGCTTTCATGGGTTTAGGGCAACTGTGTATACTGAGGCCAAAAATAGTGAAGATGATTAAAAAATATTGCAACCCTCCAGACCAGCTATTTTAATTAAAAATATTTTACAAATGCCGTGATAATCTGTATACAAACATGCATTTATGTATATGTTTGGAAAAGCTAGGTGAAGAATATTCACTAATGGTATTAAAGAGAGGAGAGGA
>NW_009260616.1:2861146-2871882 GCF_000687185.1 Egretta garzetta
GGGAGAGGAGAGACAAAAAAAAGCTCCTTGCTACACATTCATGAAATAACAGGCGTTATTTTATAATCAGCTTGTCCCAACACCAGATTCAGATTTGGATTTAAATCCAGTTTTTATTTCTAATCCTGTATAACTTCCTTTAGTGTTTTCTGTCATGGGAAATCTGACTGCAGCAGAAAAGTAAAAAGGAGCACTGACTGTGCCAGCTCATGAATAATTCCTGCTATGAAATACTTTATGCAGAAATGAGACACTGTAGTTCGGTAATTGAGACGTAGAGGACTTCAGCTCAATTGCTTCCTAATTCAGGGTGAAGCCTTGCGACCAAAAATGCCACAATGATGTAGGAAAGTTTTGGCTTCAATAAAAATTCCCAATGACATGCAATGGTAATACAGGCTGTTCAAACAAATATTTATTGGGCAAGGCTTTACAGCAAGTGACGAAGTACTGTGAAAGAGTTCCTTCTTCATGATGATACAGAACAGTATATATTTTCTCCTAAAATTAGTCCTATATAGCTCAGGTTCCCCATCTAAGCAGGTCACACATGTCCTCTGTAGTCAGTGAAGACAGAGGGATCCCTCCCATTCCAAGTGAGAGAAGATGGGGAAGGGCAGTATGAAGGGAAGGGATATGTCACTATCCTGAAATGCGTGGCTACCTCTGCTGACAAATGGCATGGCCTAATTAATTGCTATAAGCTGAAAACTTTTTGATTGTTGAATTTACTTGAGAAGAATATTTAGAATTTAGAGGAAGAGGCAGCCACTAGCAGACAGGGTCTTGGTCCGTCAGGTCCTACATAAAAAGGATAGCTGGTGGTACATAGTGGCGCTCATGTGATTTATATGCATAATTTCCAGTCATTTTCTTTTTTTCATGTGAACCATTTTACATTGTGGGGGTTTTTTGTGTGTGTAAATTACCTTATCTACACTTTATCTGAGATAAGAAACAATATTGTATCATTAAAGGTGCAGATTCTTGTGATGGCTGCAGAACGCAGAGTAGCGTGAAGTATCACCCTGCTGTAAATTTCAGTTTATTATCAACAGCAAAGAGCACTAAAACCTATTCTGCTATTCAAGCAGCCGGTTAAGAGAAACCTCTCATAGTGTTGCAGGAGGAGACAAAAGCACAATAACCATAACCAGCAAAACTAAATGAGAAATTTCCATCTTCTGACCCATTAGTTCAGCCAAATATGGGACTTGATGAATTCAGCAAGCTTTGTCTGTGGGAAATGAAATAATTCTTAGCTTTTGTGGATACCCCTTGGGAAGATTTTTGCCTTTGGTACTGTAGCAGCATTACAGTAAATAATATGAAAAATCAGTGGAGTCTCCACTGGGTGGTCTTGTATTATTCAGTTCAGTTGCATTTTTGTGGATGTATTGATACATTGGTTTTAATATATACATGCCAGAAAACCTGTGATAAAAAATTGTAGATGTTGAGTACAATCAGTGTCAAATGAATATTGCCTAGAGGTAAAAAAAAAGCTTTTTTTTTTTTTTTTCTGAGAAGGAAAAATTAAACCCTTTTGATCTATTTGCCAATTATCAGTGAATTTGAACTGATGACAGAAGAGGCAAAAGAGAGGTGGATGAACAGGTCAAATTTGCTGCCACTTGTAAAGTAAAACTGGTTCTAATACAAATTGTATCAACCAAGATGAAGCAATATTGGAGAAGAACCGATTGCTGTGTGTGACATGGTCCCATGCCTAGCAAGGAGCAGGGAAACTTAGAGAATTGGTGCTGGAGGATAAGTGCAGTTCTGCTCTGAAGGCAAGTAGGACCATGGGAATTTTACTCCAGACTGAAAATTAGCGAAAGAAAGTTTTCCTTTACCTTAAAATGCGTAGTGAAAGCACAGTGTAATTACTTGTAAAAAGCGTGGAACTGCAATGACGTGGGCATTGAACACTGGTCTGATGCAATCGGTTCCTACTGCATACTCCACAGTGAACCTCTGTACCGTCCTGCCACCCCACACGCCAAAGGCATCTTACGGATCTGGTCAGCATCCCGCCGGCTATCATTCTCCAGTACGTGGGTGGTCGGTGGTCAGTGGTCACAGAGAAGAAGGGAGCCTGCAGTGCAGTGGGTCGAGATGAGCCATTTAGCAGAACCTTGTGTTTAGGGCAGACTATTAGAAGATGACAGATATGCTGGAAAGGCAACAGATGCTTTATGTGACACAGTGCAGTGCTGTTTCCCTCAGCATGGGATCAGAACTGAGTGGGCTTTGGGCTTATAGAGCAAGTGGTCCAGAGAAGAAACAACTACAAAACCCCCCCACTCTTAGGGCACTTAAAGAAAAACTATAGAGATGTTCTCACTCTTGGAAAAGCAGATATTTGACACTGAAGAAACTGAATCTGTTAGGAACAGAATCAAAGATCAGGCAGAGAAATACAAGAATCTGTAGAAGCAAGAGAGTAAGAAAACAGGCCATTAGTGCCGTACCTCTGGAGAAAGACTGCTACAGGCCAGGAGACCCACAGCAGGCGATACTACTGTGCTAAAATAAAAGCGGCCATCGAGCTAAACTTAAAATCATTGAGACTGCCTGCTAGTGATTAGATCTAGGTAATACAGGAGGCCTTATCAGGTTTTGATAACTGGGAAGAGATAGAGCTATTTGGGGGCTGATATGCTCCAGGTTGTGAGTAACAGCCTTTTGTATGAACAGTTTTGGGCTACGGTTTAATTGGAATCACTATTCTGGCTTTAGGGATTGAATTAAATTTTATATTAGCCTTGGGGATGGAGTCTGGGCAAGGGCGGGCTGGCTAGTATGGGCCTTATGACTGTTGCAAATAAAGGTTTACAAAGCTATGCAAAATTGCCGGTCTGAAACAGGTCACAGCTCTAGCTTTTGCAATGAACTCTGTAGGATTAGGGAACAGCTACAGCTGGACTTATGGGCTTGGGCTCAGGCTGGTATGTTGGATGAGCCTGCTTAATAAGGGCTACAGAAAAGATCTGAGGACTGGAGCACCTCTCCTATGAGGACAGGCTGAGAGAGTTGGGCTTGTTCAGCCTGGAGAAGAGAAGGCTGCGAGGAGACCCGATTGCGGCCTTTCAGTGCTTAAAGGGAGCCTATAGGAAAGATGGGGACAATCTTTTTAGCAGGGCCGGTTATGACAGGACAAGGGGTAATGGTTTTAAACTAAAACAGGGTAGATTTGGACTAGAGATAAGGAAGAAATTTTTTATGATGATGGTGCTGAAACACTGGAACAGGTTGCCCAGAGAAGTAGTGGAGGCCTCATCCCTAAAGATTCCGCTAAAGGTCCCTTCCAACCCATAGTATTCTATGATTCTATGATTCTATAATGCCTGAGCTTGGTTTATGGCTCTTGCCAATAGGGCCTGCATGGTATGCTTAACTTAAGTAATTCAGGGAAGTTTACTGCTTTCTTAGTGCTGTACTCAGGGTGGACCTTAAATCTGAGTTAGCTTTAGTATTAGGGTTAACTTCAGGAGCTGCGTCAACATGAGGCTGAGACCATGAATCAATATTAGATTTAAAAGTGGCCATCAAGCTTGGCTTACTGCTGCTGCTTAGAGGGACCCACAAACTATGCTTAGTTCTAGATAGATCAGAATGTAGGGAGACCAATATAGATTAGCATCATACTCAGAATTAAAATTAAGATTGACTTGGGCAGGAACTGGTGGAGGTGGATTGTTTTTGTGTTTAGCAGGGGTTGTTGAGCTTGTATGAAGCCAACTGCCAGACCAGGTGATCTAGTCATGATTCCTTCAAGGTCTAGTCTTAAGAGTAGACTGAAAGTTGATTTGAAATTTACATTTGGAAGTGAAAGAAGATGAGCCATTTAGGTTAAGGCTAGGTCTAGAAGAAACTGAGGGAGGCTACTTTGAGGGTTTAGGTGATGGGGACCACATTGTCAATCATACTTCTGAGGCTGGCACTGGGGAATTTAAGGTCATGGTTGGGGTTCAGGCCAACATGAAGCAATAAATCTGAAGTAATTAAGAATTTAAGATCTGCAAGGATCTATGGTCATTATTGAAATTAATAAGAGTCACTGACATAGTTGTTAGCTTCAGTTAAGAGTTGGAATAAAAGGCTAGGACTAAGATGGAATAAAAGGCCAGGGCTAGGTCAGTAATGGTGTGAGCCAGGACCAATGCACACCTAAGTAGCCATTAGCTGAAACCTCTCTGATGGAAAAGGGATGCATCTTTCACAGCCTAAGACAAGAATGATTTCCTCAGCCGAAGGCCTGTAGGTATCTGTAGCCTCTAGAGAGATGCTGCGGCATTGCTAATGATGAGACCTCAGGTAATCAGCATTTCAAGGATGGCGAAAGATCGGGAAAGCAGGAGATCCTATCACAAGCTGTGCTGCTTCCATGGTCACCAGACATTTGCAACAATTACAAGGCTCAGCAGAATCACTTCTCACCAGGACCGGAGCCTGCTAACGGGAGGCAAGAGCAGGCAAAACAGGAGAGAAGCAGGGCTGGGATCTGAAATGGAGGGAGGCAAAGTATTATGCCCATTGCATAATTAGTGACACCAAATTCCATTTCTCTACATTTTGGATTCTTCGTAATTCACACAGTTTTTTTCCCATTTAAAAATGGCTGCATGTTACAATGCTGCATGGAGCAATGGTTACACAATTGGAAACAAGTGAAAGACTATATTAGAGGCTGAACTAGGAAAATCTACTTCCCTTCCTTTTGGCGTAGTTGATCATTATCCTTGGCCAAATAAAGGGCCACATGTTCATACTGCCCTTGTGCCCTTGTTGCTACAGCATAAAGAGACATACAGTGAAATTGTACATTTAGAGTTTGATATTATATGCCTTTTTAATTCTTTTCATATTTAGTCTTCTCATGCCATTCAGTTTTGTTCAGAAGCTGACATCGGTTAGTCACGTGTTTCGCATCAAGATGCGTAGACATCACATGAAATCTAATTAAAATATCATGGTTTAGAAAATCTCCAGTAAAAATACCAACTGTGTGTAATACAGGGGTGGACAATAAACATCCCTTCCTTTCCCTCTAATACAGTCTTTACCAAGTTTCATCTTCAAAGTATCATCAGCCTTCAAAAACTAGCCCAGACAAGACCAGCATCCTCAAGCATCACCTTTACCTCGACTCTACATGTTTTTTCACAAGTAGACGTGCCACTCACTGCCTGGTATGCTGTACCAGTCCTCCTCCGCACCCGATCCACAGAGGCTATGAGTTTCTGACAGTCCCCAGCTTTCAGTTCTTGGTAAGTACTTTAAATTTAGAGATCCCATGGCCAATCTCCAGGCATGTTTAAGATAGCAGTTATCCAGCTTCTGGCTCCTGAAAAAGAGCTGATGAACTACCTTCAGTGCCCTGGATGTAACAGTTCTCATTCAGTTCTATTTCTGAAACTACCAAAATACTTGTTGTTGTATAATTGATAGTATGGATAACTTTTAAAAAATTTTAGAAGATAATATAAAAAGTTACCTACACTATTAAGTTCCTTCTAAAATTGAAAGGTGAACTTCATTCTAAATGAAAGGTATGTGGAAAAATCTAGGCAAATTAATTTTTAAAAGAGTAAAATATTGAGGATGAGGCTGAAATGGACTCAGTCCATTGTACCAAGGATGTAACACTTTGCTTAAATAAATAAATATGAACTGAGGCACAGATTAAGTTTGCTATTGAGCTATTCCAGCTGATCATGGTGTTTGCTCCTTTGGAAGAAAATCACATCTCTGATCCTGCTCTAAAGTTTACGTGAACAGTGCCATCAGAAGAAACTAAAGGCATATCTATATAGCCAGCTTGGCTTGCTTCTCTGCTTTGCAGAGTGGTCTTCATCTCCTGACTGTACAGTCCATCCCATATAACTGTTGGAGTACACACTGGCTTCACCCTCGAGCCAAGCAGTTCCCTCTGCAGGAAAATAGCATAAATCAAAAGTTTATCCACTCCAGGGTCCACATCTACTCCACAACATTGAAGTGAAACAGATTTTCCTCCCCAGCCCTTCACAGTCTCCCAAGAGTAGCCTCGCAGGTCTCCTGCTCTCTTCAAGGAGCTGGGAATGAGGTCTGTGCTACTTCTGCCAGCAGCCAAGGCATGATCACTCACTGATAAGTGATATGCCCCTGAGCCCTGGACGGCTCAGACATAAGCAAAGCTGAACTATTTAGGCCTGGAACTGTGTCCCTCTCTCGTCTACCTCCAGGCAAAATAATTTGGCGGGTGGCTGTCCATGAAGAATGCTTCCGCTCAGCAAATCCCTTTCCTTAGCACTTGCTGCTAACGCAGATTCTTAGTGTTGTGGCTCACATGATTTCCATGTGAAACACAACCTTCTCCAGGCATCCTATGGGGATCCTAGGTGCCTCAGTTGAGGTTGAGAAGTCTGGTTGGCAGCAGGACATGCAGTAGTTATGCAGTAGAGTACATGACAAGCTTTAAGTCCCTTCATGGCTGTTGGCCCTGGCAAGTCTCAGTGCAGTTTGCGAGGTCAGGGTGAGAGGTTTGCCCACCTCCTTGGGTTACTCTGTGAGCCCCAGCCCCAGGCTGGCTGCAGCCCTGCAACAACACAATCAGTGAGGATTAACACCAACCTCCAAGAAATACCAGTCACTTAGCAGGGCAGACTGAACTGGGCATCGCACAGTGTCTCAGCTGAAATTGGATGATGTTCAGACAGTGTGCAGTGGAGAAGGTGGTGTTTAATCAACATCTGGCTGTGCGTTTCGTGTCCTGGGGACTAAGCTGAGGGATCAGCTAACAAGTGCCCGAGCATTTTTGAAAATGGAGTTTGGAGTTTAGCATTCTTAACATTGATGGGTGCAGACAACTTTTGATGCATGTGGGGATCTAATCCTTAATCCTGTAAGTAATAGAAGATATCTTCTAAAAATATCCAGGCATCTAATTTGTAGAAAACTTATTTCTATAGCAGTATTTGCTTATCTATCTTCCAAGAAACTGATCTTCACCCTTGCAATGCTGAGCAGAGCAAGACATGAAAACATGTAGGAAACCCATGAGACTGCGGGTCCAGGGCTTGAAAATGGTAGCCTCCGTTCTTCCAGCTTGTTGACAATGGGAAGGGTAAGGCAAGGCTTCCACATCTGCATTTAGTTTCTCAAGTAAGCAAACAGTTCTTCTGAAGTGTTGCACACTCAGCAGTTCCTGCTGCCTGGCATTAACAAATGGGCTTTGCCAGGCAAGTGCCTGCTGAAGAGCCACAGAGATATAAACAAAATTCACGCAGTGGGGGTGGGCGGGAGGGGGGGCTGGTCTTGCTTCATGTCACGGGCCTACAGTAGCACTAGGTAAAATGCCACACTTTTTCACAACAACTGCAGGATGGTATGAGGCTTCTTGTTTAGGAAAGGAAATAAATAGAAACATGCCATTTCTTTACAAGTGGGACAGAAATTAGTGAAACCCAGTATCACTGATAACAGGTTACTGCTGTCAGACAGGATTGAATTAAATGGAATTTCTCACCCACCTACAATCATGCTGCATTGACTAATTTTCTTTCAGCCCCCAAGAATTTTGAAGAAATCATCATTTTCCTGAGAGGGGTTCATGAAGCGAGTCGGTGGGGCAGGCCAAGAGACGCGGATGGGTGGCCAGCCCTCTGCCTACACGTGGTGCAAATGCAGCCTGGGGAGTCCCGGTGAGCTTGCACTGCTCAACAGGAAAAATCTGCCTCTCTCAAGCACTGCTTTATCTGCTGTCCCCAAAAAGAGCTTCAGAAGCTATAACGCCAAACAAACCTGGGCTGAGATCAAAGCCTGGGTCTACACAATGTGTGTGACAGCCGTGACACGGCGGGGAATAATTGGATCCAAAATTTAGGTATATAGAACTTTTGCTGTCTGCTTTAGCACTTTCATCTGTCCCGAAAGAAAATTATTCTCTGGAAAACTAGAACAAAAGAAAAAAAAGTGAATCCTGCTCATTACAACCAGGACGGTTCCCTGCCACTTGTTTCTTTCTTTTTTTTTTTTTTCGGTACCTCAGGTTTATGTAATGAGATGTGAGAGTGCGTTTCAGTCATGCACTGGTCAGAAAAGCTCTGCTGAGCTGACTGCCAGTAAGAAACTGTAGGTGAACACACAAAACTGAGGCAAGATGAAGCAAAATTAAAAGACATTTTCAACTAAGGGGTGCCATGAGATGTCTGACCTAGTGATTTAAACTCAGAGCAGCAAACCAGGAACCAAGAATCCAGACTTCTGATTAACTTTATACGTGTAAAATAGGAAAACCCTTACTAGATCTCAGCACATGTTCAGCGTGCATTTGGATCCGTTGAAACTGCAGATCAAACAAACCCCGTGAGACAAGACAAAACAAAACAAAAGAAACCCACACAACTGGGAGAAAGGAAAAGATGATGTCGATTTGTTTTAATGATGCAGAGAAAGACAGTGCAGGTTTTAACACCTTGCAGTATTACCACCCTAACTCTTTCAGCTAAGTTCATCTTTTTTGCATTGATTTAGTTACATTGGTGAAAGTCCAGAACTTGGTGTTGCCAAGTGCGAGTGCTCATTTCGCTGGGAATGCCAGATCATTATAGCCCTGGAACGGTTTGCTATGGCTTTCTCCACATGGACTTAGTGCAACATGCAGGAGTAGGCAAATCCTGAGGGATTTTTCCAAGATTATATAGGCAGTGCTGCTACTGTTTGAGCAGCATTGAGAACTGCAGATACAAGGTATTGGATGTCCTGGCCAGCAAGGGGAGATACAGAGGCAGGTCAACAGACACAAATATCTTCACAAAACCTGCTGATCTGTCTTCTGCCTTAACCCTTTCTTCTTTTTTCATTCCCTAAGCACAAAGAGCTCAGCAGTTCCCCACATGAGCCACCACGCTTGCCAGGCTCTACCCTGGTGGACCTCAGGCCTTCCCTTGCTTCTCTCAGTGGCAGCCCCCAGCGAGGGCTGAGCCAGCAGTCAGGAATGGGAGGTGCCCCACTGGGAGCCCTCTGCCTTGCCCTGGGACCAGGGAATGGGAGCAGCCTGGAGTGGAGTCATAGAATCAGAGAATCGTTTAGGTTGCAAAAGACCTTTAAGATCATGAAGTCCAACCGTTAACCTAACCCTGCCATCCACCACTAAACCATGTCCCTAAGGACCTTGTCTACCTGTCTTAAATCCCTCCAGGGATGGGGACTCAACCACTTCCCTGGGCAGCCCGTTCCAGTGCTTGACAACCCTTTAATTGAAAACGTTTTTCCCAATGTCCAACCTAAACATGCCCTGGCGCAACTTGAGTCCTACATGCACCTCCCCTCACGTTGTCTGAGAAAAGGGGAATTATCCTTGTTTTCCCTTTCCACCCCCATTGTAAGAGGGGCTTTGCAATTAAAAACACGATGGCGTTTTGTTCCCGGAGAGGAGGGGTGGAGCGGGGGGTGGAGAAATCGCCCATGCACCATAACAGATGGCTGAAGTACGGTGATTACAAAATCCTGAAGTTAAAATAGTTTAATTACAAAGTCAATACTGCCTCCAACCTCTGCTAAGCCTTTAGTGTAAAAACAACAGACGGTATAGTGCAAACGGTAGGACAATATTTAACCAGAACTTTGCATTAGCTACTGCAGTACAGCTCTCCATCAGGCCTTCGGCAAACGGAAGATCAACTGATTTTCCCAGCTTGTATTTGTTAACCATCTCTGCCTCAGTATCAATGGGCGGCTGTGAGAGAGCCACAAACAAACCTGAGGAAACAAGCTGCGGTGCTATACTGCAAGCAGAGGCTCAGCAAGCTGGCATGTAAAGTCCAATATTGGAAGTGTACAACGGAGACAATTATTAGCACCTTACCAGGAATCAATACAGAGGTAAAAAAGATGAGCAGGTAAAGTTAGTTATATATAAAATGAAAATAAAATTTGGAGAAATAAGTAACGTTTTTTTTCAGACTATGGATTTTATAGAAAAAAATAACAGGACATGGGATGGCAAAGGGAAAGGAAAATTTGGGGATGATTTCAAATGACACAAATCTGATCTTTCACGTGCAAGGGAAAGCAGCAGCTCTATACAGCATATTGTGGGAAAGCCTCACTAAGCTGTGCTCTTGCAGCTGAGCACCTTGGTCTTGGTCTTTACTGAGCAGGTACATATTCTGTGTATTCTTTAATAGTGACAAACTCTCCCTCTTTTGGCTTGCACCCCTTATAAACATCAGCTCTGACACAGAGCTGGAAGAGTCAGCTGAATTCTGACTCTGCTTTGCTAGCAACATGCTAAAATCCCGTCCCATCTGCCTCCACCACGGCACAGCATAAGATGCCCACCACCCACGCTGGGTGCGAAGCCCCGCGAGCTGTGAGGCACCGCTCTGTCACCCACCTGGATGGGCAGAAGCAGGGTCTGAGAAGCTGGTGACGAGAGATACCGACTCATGAAAGTAAAGGCAAAAATAGACAAATGGGAGATCATCTTCAGTGCCTCTTCTTAACCCTGACCCTCGCTGACCCCAAAGCAAAATCAGAAGCTAAAGCAAGAGGGAAAACAGGCTCCAACAGTGACACTGTGGCACGGAGGAGTTCTCACAAGTTTCTTAACCCTTTGTAACGCTTTTTTACAGTTTGAGAGATTAAGAGTAACCCTGGGTATCTGGGATCATATTTGCTAACTCAAATAAGAGTTTCTAGTAACTG
Organism: Egretta garzetta; assembly: GCF_000687185.1. Lineage (NCBI taxonomy): Eukaryota > Metazoa > Chordata > Aves > Pelecaniformes > Ardeidae > Egretta > Egretta garzetta. The sequence goes on from NW_009260616.1 coordinate 2,871,842, forward strand.
ATCTGTTTTCCTGGGTTTCTTAACAGCAGGCAGGACAGGGA
>NW_009260616.1:2871915-2874638 GCF_000687185.1 Egretta garzetta
ATTAAAAGGAATGAGGAAAAGTTCCTAGGGCCTGATCCTGGAAATTGCTACATATTCCAGGCCTGCTTTTATTAAATTAACTTTGCATATATGCATAGATTCATTGACTCTCAGTTGAGAATGAGGGCAGGCTGAAGTGCTTCCTGTCCTTGGTGTGGAACCGATCCTCGGTAATAACAGAAAAAAACATAAACTAATATTCTGTTGGAAATCGTAGCATGACTGTGGCATAGCACTGACAACACAAAAGCGATTTGAATTATTTCTTTATATGAATAGAAGATGGCTGTATTTTTTCCTAGAATGTAATAAATTATTTTGTTGCTGTCTATAATAAAAAATAGCCCTTTAGAGCATATTTTAGAGGTGTTTTGGATTTCTAGGAACTTCTTTTATTCTCATGCCTGCCTCCGTTTTTTACCCTAAGCATGTACTCGTAACTAGGAAATCAATCCAAAGAAAAAAGGCATGGCCATAGCATTTTAATGGAACTGAGCCCAGGGCAGAACCCAGAAGTTTGTACCATGTCTTAGCCTCTCCCCGAAGCCCATGTGGGACACAATTGCCTGTCTGCTCCCAGGATAATTCTGTCTTTAAGCCAGTAACCCTTTAATGACTGCTCTCACCTGGAACCACTGGGCCTGATGCTTAGCGCCCAGTTCTGGGAGCTAGAGTCTTCTCCACCAGGAGAGGAAGATGACCGTGGGCACCCCTTGCCCGGGCAGATACTTTGAGGGAGAAGCTGTGAAGTGAAAGCACCACCTCCTTCTCCTTCTGAACCCCAACAGGGGCTAAGGACTGAGGCTGCCTTCTCTGAAGGGCCAGTTCCTACTGATGTGCATGAGGTAGTTCACATACGTGGCGATGCACAGGAGTTTGGGTACCTAAAGGCCAGCTGGGGTTTGGTACCTAAGCGCTCCTCATCTCTCCTGCACTGACACTTTACAACTGGTTCTGACTTTGGTTTTTTGCCCCAATATCACATCAAGTGCCTACTGTTTGGAAAGGGCCTTGTAGCCTGAGCAGGGTACAGAAAGTAGGGCAATTCAAATGATTTCAGGCTATCATCACTGCTAGATAAGCACATCACTAGGAAAAGCATGCTAACATAGCAGTTATGATGTTTTTCAAGAAACACAGATCTTTGGAAGAAAAGTGCTCCTGGTGACCAAGGTTATAACATATTGCTATTAAGTCAGGCTGCCCGACAGTAGCTGTTTCACATGATGCACATTCAGGATAGCATCTGTGGGCCAGCTAGAAACCACAGCATCCAAATTCTGCCTTTCTCTGCCACACTAAATGTTGATTTCAGTAGGGATCTTATGAGTAGATGGGGCAGAATTTGGTCCCAATGACAAAAGCATTGGCTTCACACATTCACACAAGGCCATTCCCGCAGCAATAATTCTTTGTAGGGGCTCTGCGCTCTGACGATGGCTGATTTAACTCCGAATTCATTGGCAAGGCTTTGGATACAAACTGCCGGCACAAGGACTATCAGTGCCGTCATCGCTGTTATCGGTGCTCTCAAAGCACTTGGTGACGCCGCCAGGGATTACAGCCCTGCTGTGCTGGTGGCTCCTCAGGTGCAGGGAGGAGGATGAAGGCAAGTTCCCACCACCCAAAGCTCACCCCCTGAAAATTTGGAGGTGAAACGGCAGCACAGGCTTGCTCAAATCCTCACCGAAAAGCGAGGGATCTGAATTCAGCCTGAAATATACCTGCGCTAGAACACAAAATACATTTTTAATAGAGGAAGATACGTTTCAAAAAGCTAAGCAGTGGAAAACCCGCTGCTGCAGACCTGACCTTTTCTTCTCCCAACAAACATTTACCCAGAGTTGTCTCATGACTGGTCGACTTTTGTGATCCATTAGAAAGTGATGCAGTTGCATGACATGATCAAACACCAAGCGCAGCAGAAAGGCCATAGCTGTATCTAAAAAGCCTTTGCTTTGTCAAAGCCTTTCACTAATGCTGGCAACAAAATTACCAAGGTCTATAATAAGCTGCTCTCTCGTCAAATAAGCCTCCTTACGAGCAGTGTTAAACTTTATATCTGCTTTTCAATTAAACACTTCGGGTTTATTAATGTTTCCTTTCCTCTCCAAATTTCTTTGTTGGGAAGAGGCGCCAGAGGAAATGTACTAGCAACAGTAGGATGTGAAGTATAGTTTAGAATACATTAAACATATGTTGATGGGGCCATTAGCAGAGTTTATAGGTACCGCCACCTGTCTCTTGTTCCACTCGCCATTACTTTACTGGCAGAAAACATACTGTAAGAGGGGTGATATGCTGCCATTAAATCTTTACTCCTGCGTTAGAAGGAACATAGTAGCAAATTCGTGCCTTACTGCTGAAAAGATTTTTCCAGTAATGGCTCACTTGCTGAGATAAAGAAACCTGAATACATAAGGGGGGTAGGGGCTGAAGCATAAATATCAGTCTGGTTTTGGATGCAAGAGTGCCACTGACTACCTGAGGGGGCGATACTTTGCCGTTATAGAGGTACAGCGGGGTGGTTAACGCTTTACTTGCTCCTTGCAAGCTGGCAAGCGTGTCCCTTAGATCGTGGCTGCAAAATGCACTCTTAGACCTACCGGGTGTGGTCGGGGGGGGGTTGCCTTCAGGCAAAACAATTAAAAAAAACCCCCCAAACCATAAAATAAAATAAAATAAAATAAAATAAAATAAAATAAAATAAAATAAAATAAAAT
>NW_009260616.1:2874860-2905757 GCF_000687185.1 Egretta garzetta
GGAGCGCGGGGGGCGGCGAGGAAGGTGACGGTCACCGTGCGGAGGTGGGGAGAGGGGAGGGGGCCGGGCAGAGACCCTCAGGCCTCTGGTTGTACCCGGGAGGTGGGCAAGCAGTGAACGCGTGAAAAAGGGTGGGTTTGGTGTCCCGATTTCGGCTGGGGGGGGGGTAATTCTCTTCCCCGTAGTCGGGACAGTGCCGTCGTTGCTGAGCAGCGCTTACACCAGTCAAGGACTTTTCAGCTTCCCCTGCTCTGCTCTGCACAAGAAGCTGGGAGGGGGCACAGCCAGGACAGCTGGTGGCCAGTGACAACCCCCACTGGTCAAAGGGGTATCCCACACCGTATGACATCATGCTGGGGGGGGAGTTAGCCAGGGGAGAGTGATCACTGCTTGGGATGGGCTGGGCATCGGTCGGCGGGGGGTGAGCACTTGCACTGTGCATCACTTGCTTTGCATATTATTATTACTGATAGTATTATTATTGCTATTTTACTTAATTTTATTTCCATTATTAAACTGTCCTTATCTCAGCCCATGGGTTTCTTCTTCCAATTCTTTCCCCCGTCCCACCAGGAGGGGGCAGTGAGTGAGCGGCTGTGTGGTGCTTAGTTGCTGCCTGCGGTTAAACCACAATAGTTTGGACGTGTCAAAATCTAAAAATCTAGGTTGAATTTCCCCAAAACTTTAATTCAGAAGGTGTTCCTCTTCTTCATAGAATGGACAAATCTATTGCCCAGCTTTTCCTGCGCCCGCCAGGGTGCACAGAGGAGATCCCTGGGCAGGGGCACCTCCAGCAGCTCTGGGCCTCCTCCGAGTGCTGCCCCGGTGCCCAGGGCTCACGGGTCTCCTCTGCAAAAACCTTGAGGCCAAGCAGAGCAGGCGAGAGGAAAGGGATGCGGTCCCTTGCAGAGCAGTTACCGACATAGCTAGAGGTCAATGGCCTTTTACTGACCTTTCTGGAAAGAGGAGGAAGAAGGTTTCTAGCCTTCGTCTCAGCCGCCTTGCAGCAGGGGAAGCCTCTGGTTTGATCAGGAGATGGCAGCACAGCCTTGGAAAGCTCGAAAAACTCCCCCCCACATGCTCCCTGGTAGTAAAACCCCAGGAGGCTCAGGGAAGCAAAGCACCCTTGTGCCCACTGGAAGGAGAATTCAAAAGGGAAAAAACATGCACCTGCCCAGTAAGTATTTGAACTGAATTGCAAAGAACCCAGTTAAAGATCAAACCTGAAATTGCATCACAGCAGCCCTTAAGCATGATGCTGGCAGCAAACCCTTCTCCAAAATGTTGCAACATCCCACAGAAGGAGAAAAAAAAAAAAAGAAGGGCCAGAGGTACCTCTGTAGATTTCGTTGCTTCAGTGCTGCTACCGGTTTATATGGAAGCATGCACATATCACCGACAGAACCACAAAGTTTCATAATAGAGAGAATTGTCAAATTTCTCCTCCCTGGTTTCCTGTATTTGTTCTCAAGGGCTGAAAAAGAGGATTTAAAAATCTGCTGGCCCGATAAGCAGGGCTTTATGTCACGTCCACAAAGAATCTGCTCCTTGATGCACACAGAGCTGATGCAGTTTTCCTGTAATCCTTGCTTATTTCATTCCAAAAGGAAAAAAAAAATCCCAACAACCTGTAGAGAACATAAAGTATCTGTCACAAGCCTGTCGCTAAGTCAAACAAACCTGAGCAAAACTAAAATCACTACAGGCAGGCTGCTTCTGACTTACTTGACAAGCTTTCAGTCAGAAGCTGCAGGCAGAGGTAACATTTTCAAGCCATGTATTTTGCTTCCTCTTGCCCCAGACTTTAGGCTTGCTCAGTCTGTGATTGAGGAATTCCCACAGACCTGCAGGTGTTGCCAGGAAAAAACCTTCCAATTCATTAGGTGGTGCTGAAAGACTTTGCTGGAAGCGCTGTCGTATTGCCCCGTCAGCATTTTCTAGAGCTGGTCCACCTGAGAGCTTAATGAGGGGAGATGCTATTGGAAAAGCTGTTTGGAGTTAGTTTGGCACCAACTCTGGCACCCTAGCCAGGTTCACAAACTTTTGGTATTCGAGACTTTTTGGTATTCACTGAATATACAAGTCCGTGCAAGTAACCCCTTTTTTTGCTCTCCAGCATAGATCCGTCTCATAGATCCATCTCAATTTTTGACACTTTATTTAGTATTGGAAATGTTCAAAGAGCATAACAAATGGAAATTCAGGGTTTAACCAGATTGTATCCGTTGTTGGTATTGGAACATCAATGGAGCTCAAACAAGTTTCACTTGGCAGGACAACTGCACAAAAGCATTTGATGTTGAATCACAAGCTATTTTCAAGGTTCATACACACAAAAGGGTTCAAATATAAGCAAATTAAAGCCCAGTATTAATGAAATATGTTCGTTTCCTTTCCACTTGCCAACTATTTAACCTGGTCAGGAGACAAATTCACGTGGGATTAATTCTACAGAGCGAACCTCAGATTCCTCCTGGGTTTCCTTGAAATGAGGTATCCTTTGCTTCCTATCCTGCACGGTTTTGTAATGCAGCTGCACATTGTTGAAAAATTGCCACAATTCATGGCGGGGTGGCTGCACTTCAGCAATGAGAGAAGTTATTTGGAATACATATATCTATATTTGCATGCTTGCAAAGCTTATGTGTCTGGCTTGTTAAGCTCTAGGAAGCTCCTTGATGGACAACGCCATGATACACACTGGACGGCAATTAAGCCATGAACCTGAGCAAAGAGAGGCTGATCCTCAGCACTGTGGACTCCAAAGGAACTTCAGAGTATTTTTGTAATTCAAAAGGGTAAAAGCTCCTGTAGAGCAGAAAAATGTGTAGAAGATGAAGAAGTGAAAAATCCTCTCCACAGCCAGGGACCCCTGCATGCCATGCAGTCAGGGGATCGCCCCTTAGAGCCAGGTGGCCTTGGGGGTCTCCTCTTTTCGTGCGGTGCACCAGTGAGATGACCACGAGGAGCCGACTGGAGGCAGCTCCTGGCATCACTCCTGCTCCGTGCCTGTGGGTCTGCCCAGGCCAGGCCAGGCACTGGTGGGCACAGGGGGAGCATGCTGAACTGGCATTACAGTTGTTCTTCCAAGGTTTTAGGCTTGCTCACGTCCTCCTTTCTTCTGCCATGTGATAGAGAGGGAGTGTTTGGCCTGGTGGTATAAACACCCTTTGTTTTGGAGCAGGATGGGAAAAGGGAAGGAGAAGCAGAGATTTTGGCCCTAATCTCAGTCTTTCCTGGGAACTGAAGCACATGCCCCTACAGGTACAACAGGGGGAAGGTACTTGGTGACTGCAAAGGGCTCAACAGAGCCTGGCTGACATTGACTTCTTCATGGAAAGGTGTGGTGACTGAGGGAGGGAAGAGCTGGGGCTCATTCAGATCCGCAGGGGTTTAACTAAACCTCTACAAACCAAACTCACAACCTATGTAGGCTACAGTGCAGGAACAGGAGCAACAGATTTGCTCAGCAGCCAGCCAAGTGGGAACTGAAAAAAAATCTCTCCTTGCAACACGTGGTGGCTGGCACAGTAACACGTGCTTGTCTGTGCTCATTTGGTCCTTAAAGAAATGTCTCATTGCCTCCCAGATGCAGCCATTCTGTAAGTGCTTCTGGTGCCCTTATGCCTACACAGGTCCTGAGAAAATCACGGAGCAGAAGCCCACGCTTTTTCCATCTTTTTATTTAAACCCAAAGGCTGTGTCCAGGCACGTTTTCAAGCTGACGTGATGAAAGTCTCCTCCAAAAGGCCAGAGGGAGGTGGGCCCAAAGGGTCTGACAACACTCCTGACCGTACACCCTCCTCATGCCGCTGGGTTGGTCCCTGGGCCAGTGGCGTGGCTGCATAGCCCCGCTAGCCATCGGCACGGGAGCTGGGAATGGAAAACAATTTTGACATTGGCAGCCTGGAGTCCTGCCCTTCGCAAACACATTTGATGTTCATACATGGTCTCTTGGCTGCTGCTGCTGGGGACCATCTGTTGGGATGGCTTCGTGCCTGATCAAATGGTGGTATGCCAGTTTCACTGGGACATGAAATAGATGCCAAACAAAACGCGTCTGGTTTTACTTCTATTACTCTGAATTCAAAGCACATGCTAATACTAATCCCCCTTTTAACACTGTTGTGGTGCCAGTTAAACCTTCGTTTTTTCCCACTATCTGCCAGATTTCTACCACGTACTTAGGCACTTAATGAAATCCAGCAGAAATCAGTGCCGTTGCTTTCACACAAACAGGGCACTGTTTGCAGGGGTTAGGTGAGAGGTGTTAGCGCTAACGACAGAGGTGGATGCGTGAGAGTTTCCAATACATGTAACACGGGATCCTTGAAGGCGTTGGACTAGGACATTTCATTAAAAATTGCTCCTGAAACAGCATCCAACTATCGTAAAATTTTCTGCTCAATGGAAATGTGACTTATCAATTTAAAAATGCTGTGGTAAACTAGGCATAGTTTTAAAAAAAGGCTCTACCAAATGTGCAAAGGCTTTGAACATTATGTGAGTACTAATCTGGGATGCTCTAAAGACATTTTCTTTTCAATGCGCTGTGAGTTCACCATAGCTCCAACCCTGATCTATAGTAAAATCTTCCATGCTGTGGCTGGCTTTGCCGTCTGGGTTTATATGACTAACTCCCTGTGAATGTTCCACATTCAGAGAAGTGTGTTCCTGACCTCAGCCAAGATGAATATTATTGTCAAAACTGCCATCATTATGGCTACTGTGGGTTTTCAGATTCCTCTAGTGTTTGTGGGGAAAATCCATCTGCTACAGATGTTCCCTTGGGTGATGGATTTGCTCCTCTAGTCGCATGGTGGGTCAGGAAAGACTAAGGGAGCATCCCCTGACGGGCTCCCCTTCGCTCTTCGTCCTCCCTCTGCTGTGCAATGCTAAGAGGTTGGACATCTTGGACACCTCCTGCCACCCTCCCGGCCTCCCTCTGCCCCCACGGAGGGAGATGACAAAACCCTGTCATTGCTGGCCTCCCCTGGCCAGATCCCCACTGCGTGCAGGGTGGGCAGGGTCCAGATGTGCCAACTGAGGGTCACAGTTTTAGGAAGGGCTGGGACTCGACTGCTCAGTCACACGTTTGGTTCCTCAGCTCCTGGATTCATAATGATTTAAAGCACTTCATCTTGTTCATGATGCAACAGACTCCTGTGTTATTGTCATTTAATAACCTTATTTAACTTTTTAATTACCTTGCTTACATTGCCTTTTTGTGTATTCCTAGAGTAAAAGTTACTATGGTAATCTGAAAAAAAATTGCCATTAACAGTTAAGGGAAGTTGGGAAACATGGAAGTTAATTTCTGTTTGGTTTAGCATTGTACTACAAGAAAAAAAAAAAAAAAAAAGAAGATAATTATTTGAATCTCTCGAGTAAATATGGCAGGGCCAGCAGCATAGGCCAGCCGGTGGCATGTGGACTGGCCATAAAATTAAAAATAAACTTAAGAGTAAATGTGCAGCTAAATGCAGACTGTGGGGATAGGATGTGAACTTCAGCTATTTCCTGGAGCTAGTGTGGTTCCAAAGTTTAACAGCTTTAGCCTTTGGAGACCCGGAGGCGTGCATACTTGTTTTCAGTTTCTCCTCCTTTCATCTCCCCCCACTTGGAGCCCTACCACCTCCCAGCTGCCCTGCTCGCTCCACCTCTCCCTGCAGAAGGACAATCCTCTCACCCTCTAACAAATGTCCCGCCTGGCGCTCGGCACAGAGCATCACTGCGTGGCAGCGGTGCCTCCCTTACCCCGTCCTCCAGCCTGCACCGGCAGGATGCGGGCCCAGATTCCCATTTTGTGCTCAAGACCATCCAGGGGGATGAGCGACGGCCAGCTGCTCTCTGGGCATGCTGGCTCAAGCCTAAAAATTAAGCTTTTTATGACAACTTTCCATCTTGATCTTTCGTTTTTTTAATTATTATTTGGGGCTTAAAACAACCATAGAAGTAATGGGGAAGGGTTAATGGAAGAGCTAACACATCCTTATCTCACAAGGGCTGTATGACAGTAAAGATATTTTCAGGCATAAATTTGTTATTGGGGGATGTACTACAAAGCTCAAAAGTATCTCACTAAGCCAAGATTGAGCTCTGTGTTCTTTTTGCTTGTGGCCCTCGTGCCTGCATAGACTTAAGGCCAAATTCAATTTAGGAATGTGTTTCTCAAGCGTGGCTTGGCGTCTCTCTCATTTATAGTAAAACTTCTGTTTCATGCTAATTTCTCCTAGTACCGTATGATAGGTTTTTTGTTAAAATAGAAATGCACATAAAAACAAATTCTGGTGTAACTCCTTGAATGCCTTGAAAAAACATCATGAATTATTTTTCATGATTCAAATTACATTGTTCCAGTAGTGCCAATCTCTGAACCCAAATCTCCAAGCCACGTACATTCCCCGCTTCTCCCTATTTGTCAGTGGCACTCAGCAAGGTCCTTTCCATTAAAACTTTTTCTCCCCCTGTCACCTGCTGAAATCTTCCAGTTGTACAGTAACAGACAAAACAGCAGAATAGAGAAATAGCAGAAGAAAACTGGGGCACATTTTTATGAACTTTCAAGAAGTTTGTTTATACTTTTGAAATGTAGAGGAGGAGGATGAGCAAAGGTGTGTACACATAAACCTCATTCATTCTAGTTCTTGATTTTGCCTAGAAGAAAATGTGTTGAGTAGAGCTGAAGAATGGAAGAACAATGTAAACTGCAGACACGGCAGTCGAGGCTTGCTTACAGGAGGCAGAGAGAAAAATAACACCTTTGGAGAGAACGGAATTAAGGGCTTCGGATTTCTACATTCAAATACCTGTGCTTCAATCATCTATGCTACAGCTACAGGTGTCATGAGATGCACGTTGTTGTTACTGTCTTTCAAGGTAAATTCAAGACATGCTTTCACCTAGCAGTGCCCTAATTGACAACACAGCTAAATTTATCTTAATGCAAAATCCATAGTAACATATGATCTTTCCGTAGTCCTTTGTATCACTCCTCATCCCGCGCCAAAAAGAATCTTATTATCAAGAAAGGAATGATAACAGGAAATAAACATTTAACCATAATCCCGCTTCAAAAAATGTTCATACCATTCTTACTTCCTTAACATCTTCCCTGAAATGAATCATAAGGAAGCCCATTATGCATCCCTGCATGAACCAACATTAAGAATCAGGTGTGCAATCATCGTACAGCAGCTAATAGACCGTAAGTTAAAGTTCCCATGGCATAGCAGGGTAAGTTAGACACTATGGCAACCTTTATAGACAATGTTTTTTATAAGAGTATTTTTAATTAGTTCCTTATTAATTTACAGATGAACAAACTTACAGTACCTATATGTGTATATGTATATGCATATGCATGTATGTATTCACATCACACACGTGATGTTTGTGCTTTCTCCTTTCACACAGAATACATTAGTAAAGTGCTGTTGTACCTAAACGAATGTTTCTCTGTGCCAAAACTTTGGTGCTATGCAATTGTAATTTATTAAAAATGTACTGGCCATTGCAAAAGGCTTAATTCTGGGTAGCAAAAAGCAACATCTTCCAGAGCAGAAACTTCAGTGAATGAGATCTACAGAGAGGCAGAAGATAATAATGCTCTTATAACACTTTTTTTTTTAACCGTAGAGCCTTAAATTCCCATTAAGAACTGGGGTGATATATGAAAAAAATGGTGCCTGCTTTATGCGGCTTGCGATCCACATCTGCACCAATTTTCCATACACACCACCTTCCAATTCTATTTTATTACAAATGGCATATGATCACAGCAGATCCCAGAAAATCACCGAGATGAATAGGCATATATGGTATTTGTAAGTGTTCCTAAGAATTCTACTTATATGAAGGGTTTTCTGGTTCCCCCAAAATAGCTTCCTCTCCGTGCTGTAAGTCAGAGAGGACAGAGAAGTCAGAGGCTCACACAAGGAACTTGAGAGAGGAAACCACCCCAGATTTTGGTTTCTCCTTTTCTTGTTCTCTGGCAATGAAGACTTAATTACAGACAGATTTTTCTGTATGATGCCTTTATGTTTGCATACCTTTAGCATGCAGCTGCTCTACCAGTGACCCCTTCAAGTCCATTGCTGCTTTGAGCTTACAAAACTATCAATCCTGCAACTGATCTACCAAGCTGATGCCTGCGAGGGGAAAATCCCTCAGCGTGCTTAAGCCCATGTGGTAGCAAGTGAAGCAGTTCTCAAAACAAAGGGGCTAGAAGTAATCCTATATTTGGACTACTGATCGGAGTTTCATCACATGAAGTAACCCTTCATCAGTACAATCAGTCTTCAAAATGTTTCAACAGCTGGGTCTAGTTGTCACTTCCAGAAGAACATTATCACCTGTTAAGGAAATAGGACATTTGGGGACACGCTTCAGTAGCAATTTTGGGAGAGCTTTCTTCCCAGAATTGAAAGGGGAAAAAAAGAGTGAGATTTTTTGAGCTATATCATCCAGCGTGCAAAACCTAGAAGAAAAAGTATTTTGTAAGTGGATTGTTTGAGGAAGCGTTCCTCTGAAGTGACCTTTGCTGTTACAGTGCTTTCATGAGCAGTCTGTGAAAATAGCAGCCTCGCCGAGCGTGTGAGTAACACCGGTTTGTACACTGCAAACTGTTTCATGGGTCACCAGCAAAGATGGAGTTCATTAAAAGATAATTTAATCTCCTCGACAGTCTGAGTTATACTGGGGGAAATCCAATGTAAGCCAATGACTTCACGTTATCAATTAAAAAAATAAAATTGCCTGCACAAGCTTAACTCTGCTTCCTTGTACATAGGCATCGCGACACAGCCTTGAAGCACATCAGTGTGCTGCTTCACCACTGCCCCAACACGCGTTTCACCTGATTCTGATGGGGTGATGAAGGGACATTTAAAATACTCAGTTTTGTACATAGCCCTCAATGCGTGGCATTTTTCATAGTGTATGGCAAACTGCAGTTCCCCAGCACAGGATTCATCTCATTCATGGTCAAGAAACCCTACTTATTTAGCCTCTGTAGGCATCTCTCTCTCTCAGGGAGGGAGGAAGAATGTCTTTTGCTACGATACGTGAATATTGGGTGTGTAGCATCTACTCCTTGCTCTGCCAGAGGTTTCCCAGGGAGACTGTCTGAAGTCCTTTGGAGTCATCTGTACCAAACTGCTGTCCCCAGTTGGGACTTTGTCTCCTCTGTGCTTCCTTGGTCCCAGGAAAGGGACAGCACATCTCCAGGGGTGCGCCCAGCCTGTGGCAGGCTGATTCTCCTTTGGAGGATGCCCATCTCTGAACCTCTGCGTGACTCAGCTTCCCATGTGTAAATGCGGATAGGAATCCTCCCCTTCCAGTTAGCCTGGACGTTCACAATTGCAAAGACTGTCTTTTACTGCCAGTCTTACTCTCTGCAAGTATAACGGGTCTCTGTTCTCGGTACATCTATGTTACAGTACTCAATACTTTTCTATTATACATAGTCATCAACATTGTCCATTCGCACTCGTATTAAAGTGTTTCTGCAATGTTTCCCCTTTCCACTCATTTATCTTTTACACCAAGAGGTAAAGAGCATTGCTTTATTTCACATATTCGTCCTTCACCTAATCTATTTATTGAGCAATATAGGCCAGAAAATGTGGAGAAGTACTGCATGATTCAGCAGTGAAAGTATATTCTGATCTCTACACTGGCTGCTGGATCGTAAACCCACTTGCCTCCAGCACATCCCAACCTGAGTGGAGTTGTGGGCTCAGGAGCTGTGCACGCCGACTCCGCCATCAGGCATTGCAGGCATTTCTCTCATTGGTGGTAAATATCTGGGAAATCTCTCTGCATTTTTGGCACCGTAAATCTTATGCTCAGCTATAACTTAGAGATAAATTATGTTACATTCAGCTGCCATTAGTTTTAAATTAGCAGTGTCATTTAGATTTCTTTTTGTATAAATATTATTAAAGCTACAGATTCCAAAAGTTAGGACATATATTAAGAGAGTGTGCTCACTAATCCCAGGAAGATCATGCCTCCTGTTCCATGGGATTTAGGCTTGTCTCCGATTCAAACAGATTTGTGGCGTGAAATGTTAAACAGTGCTGCTGGTGACTAGTTATTCACAAAGGCCAATGCTGGTACCTCATTTTTCTTGTCCTCACACACTCTTGATTGCACTGGAAACTGCTTCTTTGAAAACAAAGCAACAAGTGAAAAAAGCCATGGTGTTTTCTTCCATGGTTGGCTGCCGGTAGTTGGCAAAATAAAAGCCTGGGATGAGAAATGAAGGCTTTTTCTGTTCTTATCCCTTGCCACCAAAAGGGACTCATGACCTGCAGTATTGCACGGGTGGATTCTGATGTCATCTAGCTAGTTGTGCCCTTCACCCTGAGCTGCTTGCTGCAGCCTGTGAGACGGGGCTAGAGCAGAGCCAAGAGGCAGGATGCTGACACTGTTTTCTGGTGGCCACCGCCAAAAAACTTTTAATTTATATGCTTTGCCATATGCGTACAGCAATTCCTTTGGCCCCCGTCAAGACTCTGGAAGAGAGAGCCAAGTCATGTCCCTTGGCTTGGCTCATCCTTGGCAGACTTTCAAGCTTTCAGCTTGCCTTGGAGTAGATGACATTCGCTTACAGCTATCCTTCGTAAATGTTCAGCCTTTGGTAGATAGTTAGTGGTCTCTGCTACTTTATATTGGTCATGTTTGAAGCTGCTGGGTTTGAGGCCTGAGCACTTTCCATCCTTGTAGATAGTATCACCTAGGAACTGGGGACATCTACAGGTTCCGTGGCACATCAGATTGAATAAAAACATTTTTCTCATAATAAGACTTTTCTAAATTACTTTTTTATTTTCTTAAGAATGAGAGAGACAACCTGGTGCTTTAGAAAATAATTAATAATGTTGATTTTTGTGCTGGATAAAATCCTCCTTCAAGATGTAAACGATGAGACGTTGACAGTCATTCATCTCAGGTACCAAGCCAGCCGGATATAAGTCAGTAGATGTATTCCTGTTAGTGCTAAACTGAGAGGGAGGCAACACATGCTGCCTCTCAGCAGGGATTACGAGACCATGCTCAACAGCATGTTGACATAGTCACACGGTATCCCAACTTCTTCTGGACCGCAAGTGCTTAGCTCATCGCAAAGGCAACGGAGCAGGCAACTGCACAAAACCTGGCAGACATGCCTTCACTCTCAGACACTGGGTTTGTGGAAGACTTTTAAAAGCATCAGGGGGACCTGAAAGCTCTGTTGTCCTTTGCACTTTTGAAAAGTCTCCCTCTTGATTAGCACACCAATCCCTAGGCTGTGGCTCTCAAGCCACCTGGGTAGCAGGACCATTGATTTGTACCGCAGATGGGCTGTTGTGGTTGCACGTGTGCACTGACTATGGACTGACTGTGTCCTGGGCATCCTGGGCATCAGGAGATCTCTTACGTAGAGAGGTAGTCATGCCATTCAACTAGCAAAGAACAGCTATCAGAAGTAAATTGAATGAAAGCTGCACTTTTATCCACCATCTCCCTTCCCGCTCCACCCGTCAGTGCCCCAGGCTTGTTGCGAGCCACATTATGTTGGTGCTTACGCTAAATAGTGCTTTTCATATGTAGGCAGCATACAGTGTCTTAGGGGTACCTGCTGTGACTTTCAATGCACAAATGATATATTACTGTTTCAATTTTAATTCAAAACCATTTTTTCAAATTTCTTGTTTTAGCCAGGTCTTGTCATGCAGCAGTGACTGCTCAAAGAGCTGTCTTGCATCAAATGGTTCAATGATGTTACCACACACATAATGTGAAACTAAAATAAGGATGTTATGTATGTTTTACCTGGTAATGATCACTAATTTTAATTAGTGTCCTCAGTAATTTATGGAAGGGCAGTTTAAGTAATTCAGAATATAAAGAAGGTAGTTCCAACACTCTTTTGGAGACTTGATCATATTCAGCAATTTGTGCATTTAATTTTTTTAAAAAGTATAGGTTTTATGGTTTCAGAACGAATCTGCTAAACACATAACTGTGTTGCTTTGTTTAAAATTACAGCTAGCAAGCCAAAAATACATGTTCCAACTGACCAGTCTTATGGGAAACTAAATCTGGGATCCAAGATTGCTGGCAATGCAATGGTGACTGTCATTGCAACTGCCTCAGGTGACACTAGCCTGTAAACAGGGCTAGACAAGATGAGAAAAAAGTCTCTTAAAATTATCTATCTTCTTCCAACAATTTCTGGACTGTTCCTGACCAGCGACTAGTTCTGTTTAACATACACCATTTGCAGAGCCTGCCTGTGAAGACTATTCCAGAGACTAACAGATGCACTTTTCCGTAAAGTTTATTTTTTCCAGTCAAGTCTTTCCCCTGTATTAATTTTTTCAGTTACTCCCAGGCTCTAGTGAGATGCCAGAGAAAATAACAGCAGAAGTTCTGCAAGGTGGAGAATGGAGAACTAGAGAAAAGGACATGGGGAGAGCTACTGTTTGCAGAAGGACTAAGCAAGGGAAAGATTTTTTGGGGAAGGCAGCAGCCAAGTGTGCCATATTTATAATTCTGTCACCTTTTCTCTGCAAGTCACAAGTTGTTTTCTCTCTAGAGCCTCATTTTGTTTACCTCAACAGTGAGAACATAGTCTGGGATAATTTGACTCACAGAGCAATAAGGTATTTTCATACAGGATTTCCCTGTGTCAGTGGTCATTGAGGCAATCAAGACCCGGCTGCAGTTAGCTACCAAGTCAAGCTTTTGGACAGCAATGACCACCCAGCTCTACCAGTGGTTGTATCTACAGGGCCAACAAGTAACCAAGACTTTGACCACCTCATCCGGCCTTGCTTGGCTGAACACCAGTCCCAGAAACCAGCTTATTCTTATCCCAGGCTCCTTCTTTCAAATTTTATTTCTTTCCTGGGTGCATGTAATTTCAAAATACTTTGTTCAGTTTTGAGTCTTGGAACTTTTGTGAGACTAATAAAACATTAGGAGCAAAGGCAGGAAAAATGTTTTCTTTATATACTACAGTATCACAAACCACCTGAATGAACCTGATCCACAATGAGATGTTAGATTGGCTGTGCTTACTCCTACAGATCAGGTGCAATCATTTAAAGGCACATACTTACAAACCCAGTCTTCAGTTTTAGCTCATCCACCAAATCCCATCTGATTGATATACTTTTATGACTGTCCTGGTTGCAGCGGAGATAGAGTTAATTTTCTTCCTAGTAGCTGGGATAGTGCTGTGGGTTTGATTTCGTATGAGAAGAATGTTGATAACACACTGATGTTTTAGTTGTTGCTAAGTAGTGCTTATACTAAGTCAAGGACTTTTCAGCTTCCCATGCTCTGCCAGCAAGGAGGGGCACAAGAAGCTGGGAGGGGGCACAGCCAGGACAGCTGACCCCAACTGGCCAAAGGGATTTTCCATATCATATGGCATCGTGCTCAGTATAGAAGCTGGGGGGAGTTGGCTGTGGGATGGCAATCGCTGCTCAGGGACTGTCTGGGCATCAGTCAGTGGGTGGTGAGTGACTGCATTGTGCATAACTTGTTTTGTATATTCTATTATTTTTGTTATTGTTATCTTCTCTTCCTTTGCTGTCCTATTCAACTGTCTCTATCTCAACCCGTGGGTTTTATTTTTTTCCCCATTCTCTCCCCCATCCCACTGTGGAGGGCGGGGAGTGAGTGAGTGGCTGTGTGGTGCTTGTTTGCCAACTGGGTTTAAACCACACCATTGACACATATGATGACTTCCAAAATGAGTAGTCAGGGCAAAAGCCTAACTTGAGATAGCGAATGTAGTGTTCCCCAAACTTATGAAAACGTAGCGTCTAAAGGCAGATGAGATGACAATGATGTGAAGTAACAGGAAGCTGGCCTCGGTTTTATATCTGGCAGGGGCTGAGGATGATGGGAGCTTGTGAGCTGCATCCAAACCCATGAAATACAGCCCTGCCCCTGAACGAACTGGATGGCCTATTTCACCCTACAGCAAGTCAAGGTTCAAGCACCACTGGCCTTTGGGATCTCTGTTCAATCTTTCTTCAGATCCAAATGCAGAAGCTTTGGAGTGATCTTTTGACTCTATTGCTGAATTTCACTGGCACCTAAGTCTTCCCATCTATTCAGCTGTGGGCTTTCCCCAACACATTCACCAGCATTCATATTTCCCTTGGGAACAATGGGAATGAGAGAGAAAAGTAAACTCTTGCATTTACTCAAACGCTTTCCTGGGAGTCTGGAAGGAAGTGCTGGAGAATCCAAACTTTTGCAACCTTTTTTTGTTTGCCTTGGCATATGCAATGTTTTGTGAAATCTGTTCTGTAAAATGATTAGGAAGAGGTGAAAGGAAATCTCTAGGAAAAAAAAAAAGAGAGGTGTAAATTAAAACAGAGCCAGATAAGAAAAAAATTGCTTGAATGTAGGTATCTGTGAATTCTTCCATCAGAGAGGGAAAAAGCAAATTAATTCTCTGCATGGAAAAAAAATGCATGTCCTGATGCTTTATGGGGCATGAGTGTTTCAGAGATTCACAGGGTATACCTGCAGATCCCTGCACCCAGTTCAGATGCAGTAGTCTCCCTCTGCCCAGCACCTGGTCCCAGTTTCCTTAGCGAGGAATGACAACTTTCCAGAAGGATCATCAAAGGAGACAGTATATAATAAAGGTCTGCTCATTTCCATAAGCAATGGAATTTCCATAGTAAAAACTGTGCCTAAGGAAGCTTGATGGGAAAAATGCAAATACAGACAAATACAATCTGACAGGCACGTTGAGTCAAAAGGTCTCTGTTCAAAATTAACCAGAATTCTTCTAACTGAAGGCTTATGAAAACTTATGGCTGGGCCTCTCTGCATTCAGACGCATCATGTACACCACAAATGCATGGATTCATGATGTGCTGAGGCCAGTCTAGATGCTGGCTCTCCCCTAGGAGGACAGTTTTGTTGTCCCTGATCCCCTTCCTGTGTATCCTGCCCCGTCCCATGCATTGGTTCAGCAAGCCACATCACTTCATCCATCGACTGCTTTGCTCTTCTTCACTGCCAGCTTCCAGCCAGAGCAGCCAGCAGGGGTGGCTCAGCCTCACCATGCAGCAGCTGGGTGCTGGTGACTGGGGAGAGGACATGTAACCTGGACCAGACAGGAGGACAGCTGGCCCCTTTCTCCATCAGCAGCTCATGGCATTCATTGACAGCAAAACTGCACCCCAGAGCTACCCATTACAACATGATATGGGGAACTGATCATTTTGTGCTTGGAAATTGAAGTCTCAATGGGACTGACCTGTTGCTGCTCGCAGCAGTGGTGTTCATGCCAGGGTCTCCAGTTAAAATTGCTAATGATCATTGCTTTTGGTATGATTTAGAGGATTGCTAGTGCTAACTGGCTTTGTTCAAACCTTCTTTGCTTTGGTGGGCCAGCACTGGATCCCCAATCTTTTGAGTATGGTTCAAAGCAATTTTAGAGTTCATGCTCAAAAAACTTCATCATGCCCTGACTGTTCATTGTGGAGGTACAGCAGCACTGGCAAAGGGAGGAGGTTTCACAGCCCTTCCCACCTCACTGCTTAAAATCCTTTGGGTTCTTGTGGTGATACACAACATTTGGGTAGGAAATAGGTTACGGAACAGGAGAGGACAAAGAACCAAAAAGGGCACAGGCACCCTGCTGTGTAAGGAGTATTTCTGGTTTTGTCTCCTATAGCTCTGCTTAGAGGGGAGGACAGGAATTTTTTCACTGGCAGTTATGAAGATTTCTGCCATGGCCATTGATAGGGAGTCAACACAGTGTCCCAAGATCCTCTGCCCAGCACCTGGTCCCAGTTTCCTTAGCGAGGAATGACAACTTTCCAGAAGGATCATCAAAGGAGACAGTATATAATAAAGGTCTGCTCATTTCCATAAGCAATGGAATTTCCATAGTAAAAACTGTGCCTAAGGAAGCTTGATGGGAAAAATGCAAATACAGACAAATACAATCTGACAGGCACGTTGAGTCAAAAGGTCTCTGTTCAAAATTAACCAGAATTCTTCTAACTGAAGGCTTATGAAAACTTATGGCTGGGCCTCTCTGCATTCAGACGCATCATGTACACCACAAATGCATGGATTCATGATGTGCTGAGGCCAGTCTAGATGCTGGCTCTCCCCTAGGAGGACAGTTTTGTTGTCCCTGATCCCCTTCCTGTGTATCCTGCCCCGTCCCATGCATTGGTTCAGCAAGCCACATCACTTCATCCATCGACTGCTTTGCTCTTCTTCACTGCCAGCTTCCAGCCAGAGCAGCCAGCAGGGGTGGCTCAGCCTCACCATGCAGCAGCTGGGTGCTGGTGACTGGGGAGAGGACATGTAACCTGGACCAGACAGGAGGACAGCTGGCCCCTTTCTCCATCAGCAGCTCATGGCATTCATTGACAGCAAAACTGCACCCCAGAGCTACCCATTACAACATGATATGGGGAACTGATCATTTTGTGCTTGGAAATTGAAGTCTCAATGGGACTGACCTGTTGCTGCTCGCAGCAGTGGTGTTCATGCCAGGGTCTCCAGTTAAAATTGCTAATGATCATTGCTTTTGGTATGATTTAGAGGATTGCTAGTGCTAACTGGCTTTGTTCAAACCTTCTTTGCTTTGGTGGGCCAGCACTGGATCCCCAATCTTTTGAGTATGGTTCAAAGCAATTTTAGAGTTCATGCTCAAAAAACTTCATCATGCCCTGACTGTTCATTGTGGAGGTACAGCAGCACTGGCAAAGGGAGGAGGTTTCACAGCCCTTCCCACCTCACTGCTTAAAATCCTTTGGGTTCTTGTGGTGATACACAACATTTGGGTAGGAAATAGGTTACGGAACAGGAGAGGACAAAGAACCAAAAAGGGCACAGGCACCCTGCTGTGTAAGGAGTATTTCTGGTTTTGTCTCCTATAGCTCTGCTTAGAGGGGAGGACAGGAATTTTTTCACTGGCAGTTATGAAGATTTCTGCCATGGCCATTGATAGGGAGTCAACACAGTGTCCCAAGATCACAGCTGCCAAACCTGACAGGTTTGTTGGCTCCCTCAGTTTACAGGCAACGTCCCTAATTCACCCACTGTAGGACTACAGGATAGAAGGAGAAATTTGCTCTTCCAAGGACTGGAGGCCTCAGCCCCATACAGGACCACCCATACAGGACCAGCAGTTTCCAGAAACTGCTTCACTTTAGCAGCCGGTGTGCATTTGGCTAGTGTCTGCTGGTGGCACAGCTGAAGATGGGTATTGCACGAACACCCAAAAAGATGGGGGTGAGACCTCAAGATGACTGTGACTATACCTTCTGGAAAGCATTCTCAACAGGACTGCTGTATTTCCATGTTTGCATCGGAAAGATCTTGTGCACACTCATATTTTAAGCATAACCAGAGTCAGTGCATTAAGGCGTGAGAGATTTACATGCAAAATTTTAGCCTGCCCATTTTTTAAAGAGAAAAGTGGTGGCTGCATAAGCACTGTAACCATATATTATAAAAAAACCCTTCTGATGCCTGAGATAGCCCAAGTATAGTTCGGCTAGGTATTGTGTTTTAAGAAAGCACAAAAGGTCTTTCAAGTCTTTCATTATTTAAAGATGATTCCAATTTATGAAAGTGGGGCTGTATTGTTAATTACACGTATTTTGTGTGTGTGCAGATATGGAATGACATGCAATTTCTGTCTGACTGTGTTTTGATATACGACGCACAGATTGAACCTTCAGCCTTCAACTTGCAGTCTTTCCTAACAGTCTTCTGAAAAATATAAAAGCATTGAACCTGGCCACCTTTGAACCACCGATGTTATTGTGGTGATTCAGGTTTTCCTTTGAAAATGCTGAAAGAAGATCATACTACAGCAGGAGAAAGATAAGACTCAGTATTTTTCCTGTCGGTCTTCACAGCACTCACATATTTGTTTCTGTATTGGTAGTGATTCATATCACAAATGCCTTTGTCCATTTCTCTCTTTCTGCTACAATAGCAGAAGTAATTAACTAAGTGAAGAGGCTGTCAATTAAACACTGATACTAATCTTGGCATAAAAGCTCCCTTAAGAAACATTGAGTTGGAACATATTTTACAGCATCACCACTGCCTTCATTCAGCTCACTTCTCGGACAATTAAGTGCTCCAAATGTTTGCGTGTCATCCGGGCAACATTAGTAGGATGAACGGCCCCTGCTATAGATACAGTCCCCGCAAAGAATGCCTGGGGAATACAATGCCTATTGTGCCAGCAAGGCTGATTTTATCAAGCAAGGGACATTATATAGTTAATTAATGCCAAGATCTTTAATGATAAGACTGTCAAGGACAATTAAGAAGATGATTATAAGTGTCCTTGGTAACAAGAATGCAATACTGATTTTAGCTTACTTTCACTAAGTGTGGCTTAAAGGTCAGTTTCTCTGAAGTGTGAATACTTAAGCATTCTTTGGATAGATGTCATTATACATTAATCTCAGGAAGAAAACACATTTTTTAATCCATCCGTGCAGCAAATGAAAATTAATGTGAAACTCTTGCTAGAGAAATTAAGGTAACATATTTCAACGAGAAACATCTAGCCAGTGTCGCATCCTCAGCAACAGCTCTGGGTCCACGCTCTGAGATGAATTCAGTGGAAAGACTCGCTCTGACTTCAGCCCGCCTGGTTCTGGACCATGACCATGCAGTCGGTAGATGAACAGGCCCTCCTCGTCAAGCCCGCCCATGGTTAGTAAGCTTCTCCTGCTTCTTACCTGCCCAATATTGGATCCAGCTTTACTGTGTCTCACTCATGCACCAAAACCAAGCTCAAACGACATTTGGCGTAAAATCTCTCTGTGAACTGGAGAAGCTCACAGAAGACAAAGGAATGATGCTGATAGCATAGATCCCACCTTGAATGTTGAAGTTAAGAGATTAAGTTGTCCATTAGAACTGGAGAAGGGCATGCTGCAAGAGGATGTTTCAGCCTTCTACAAAGACATCGTCGATGCAGGGCACTTTATGATTTAAAGCTTTAAGTAATTACATTAAAGATGAATCTAGTGCTGCATGTATGTTCAGGGACAAACAAATTCTACTGCCTCTGTCCCTAATCCCCTCAACTTCTAATGGACATTTTTATGAAGCTAGTAGCGAAGCTCTTACAGCTTTTTTTTTTTGAAAAGAAATAAGCAAGAGAGTTTTCTTACCACAGGTTAATTCAGTACTGGGCTTCTCTCTGATGGGCAAAGTATTAATCACTGACTTAAAAATAAAATATAAAGAAGGCGTATTTGCCAAAGTGAGAATACTGTGATCTAATGTTCATTTATGTGGTGAGAGCAGACTACTGCAGAGAGTGGCACACCTGAAGCTTGAATCTTG
Organism: Egretta garzetta; assembly: GCF_000687185.1. Taxonomy (NCBI): domain Eukaryota; kingdom Metazoa; phylum Chordata; class Aves; order Pelecaniformes; family Ardeidae; genus Egretta; species Egretta garzetta. The sequence continues at coordinate 2,894,223 of NW_009260616.1, forward strand.
AAGTTTACAGCAGTTGCTAGCGTACTTGGAAATCAGTTTTAAGCAGGAATTGTTTGAGCAAAGGATATACAATTCCACAGACATGGAAAAAACATTTCTTAGAAAAATCTGTCCTAGTTAAAACCAGATATGAACACTAGACATATTTTTTTTTAAATGACAACTGCTATAAGGAGGGAGGAAAAGGAAAGCTTTTAGCTATAAAACGTAGTACGTAATTTCCATTCAGAGAAATGAAAGGAATATCTAAAATATCAGTGGTCATTTCATCAAAACTAAAGGTAAGGCATTAAAAAGAATATACAGAAGAGGACTCCACACTAGGCATAGGATTAATATAGCTACAGATGGTATAATTAGAAATGGGGTACAGAAAAAATAGATTTAAGAGAGACTACTGTGCCACCTTTAGAACAAATAATCCTATATGGTGCTATAATGGAAGAGGAAGCTTATTGTTTGGGAAAAAGACAACATGGGGAACACATTTGTTAAAATTACTTATGTTCAAAACCAGCAGGTTCAAACTTGCATCCAAAATCCTAAATTGCTCCTCAGATCATCTAAGGAGCTCTTCAGATCAGAATTTGTTTTTAAGCACTCAGCAGTAAACTAAGAAGATAACAAAGGATAGAAAACAGGCCCCCTTTTTTTTTTAAAGAAAGGGGAAATGACTAAAGAAGTTGACCTAAGAAAACTTGTGCCACTTACCTGGTGTCAATCCTGAGCAAAATTATGACTACCAAGACTACCAAGAAAGGAATATATTCAAGTCTACTGAGACTAAGAAATCACAAGCTACAAAACCATGGTTAATCATCACATTTCATGGAATGTCAGTCTTCTTAAACATAAAAGCACTAAGACTACACATTCGGCTGATAAATTCAACTATTTTCTGGTAGGATAACTTGGATTTATCCCAGGTATCTGATATAATATCAAATGCCACATTGCTTTTAAAACCCCAGTTCACTCTGAACCGGAGACACTTTCTGTTTGCCAGTGCCTGGTTTAATGGGTTGGGAAGCCTGGCCACTGCCATAACACAAACCACGATATAACGATAACATGACCTTGAAGGCTGCTTACATACAACCTTGCTCAGTCACCCCAGAGAAAGTACAGTCTTTTTTTTAAAGCGTCTTCCAGAGGAATCAAGATCTGGCCCTTCTTTTTAGCACAAAAATGCATATCAAGCAGTGTAGAAGAAGACTGCAGTTTTGCAATGCCATAAGATCACAGAAAATATCTTTGCATTTATTTCATAGGTAATTATCTCCACTTCAGCTGATACAATTGCTTTCCATATATTGGCCCCCCCAACATAAACACATTCACTGGGGCATGCCTGTCAGTCTCCAAGCTGCTGCACAGTGTGGTGTTGTTTCTGTACCTATTTTTATTTTGGAGAGGTGATGCCTGGTCATGCACTCCGAGCGTCATGGAAGCTGAGAGCTCGCCCCATTCTCCCCAGGCATTTACCAAACACGTGGCTGCACACAATCCCACGGCTGCATCCCACCATCAGAAGACATCTGCTTTGCATAAGGATGTGAAAAGCTGGAAGCCACCAAAGGCTCTGTACATGCTCTGTACACAAGCATGCCACATCTACTCTTTGACAGCCTCCTTTCCCCATTTTTTCTGTTTGTTCTCTCACATGGCAGATTCACTTCCTGTGTCTCTGTCAGGTCCTAAGCTGGTGGGCAGGAAGACCTGGCATAAAAATGTGGTTTAGCTGAACCAAGGCTCCAGACCTGGGGGCAGGAAGAGAGCTAGGAGGTGTTGAAAGTCAAAACCGGGAGTATAATACTGATAAATATTCATTACAGTTGCCTCTACTTTTTCTTTCTTTCTCTCCCATCCCTTCCCCAATCATTATTTCCATTTGCTTCTGATCTTTCCTCTGCCCATCTCCACATCGAATGTTCTGAAGACTACTTAGGGATTTCTGTGAAAAAGTTGATTCATAGCCTGATTTTCAAGGGGGCAAATGTTTGTGTTACTGCACGTACCAGCACAGCTGCCAGAAAGCATCCCCTTTGCAGTCCTACCACGACGTGCATTACCAAGAGGAGACTCAGAGAAAAAAAAAATATATTGCAGCTCACTGGCACAGGGGCAAAATTCTCTGCTGGTTTACTTCCATGCCTGAGCATGTTTCTGAGTCAAGATGGGACTTAGTGAGCAAAAGGCTGAGCCTTCAAGCACAGCCTCTTACCCCCTTCCCACCAGAAGCTGTGTGTATGCTAGCAGCTTCAGAGCCCACCCTTCAATTTACTCTGCACACTTGGAAAATTGAGAGGTTTCTTTGCATGTGAGAAATATAGAGAAATTTTGAAGCATCAGCAGTAGAAAAAAGACTACATTGATGCTGTTTTGCTACACAGAAATAAATTGTTTGTAGGAAGGTGGAAGAAGAGTTGTGAATAAAATCAAAAGTGCTAGGTTTTTGCACAACACTTCATGATTGGCATCAAAGCTATTTTTCCATCAAGGATATACTGATATAAGCAGCAGCTGCTGCTCAGCAAGTCTGTTTTTCATAACTACCTTATAATTTTTTTATTACTATTAATTAGTCACATTGCTGCTAAATTGCAAAGAAATTGAAGTTCTGATTCTCCATTGACACACAACAGTTTTATTCAGCAGACTGCCTTCCTGGCAAACCGGTGGATTGCTTTTGCTGGCTCAGAAACTCGAACATACCGCCTTTCTGATGCTGACAGATTCCATCTGCTCCCCTTTAATTAACATCTAATATGTAAACCATCTAATACATGTAACACTGCATAACAAGGGATTAAGAAATAGAAGGTAACCCTTCATCATAAAGCTGTGTCATCTCTTAGGATCTCATTACGAACAGTAAACAGTACCAGAACGAAATGGGAACTGCACACGAGTAACAACAGCAACATATAGGTACTCTCACTGTGACAAGTATAAACATATATGAATACAGAGACAAAATAAAGTGGAAGGTGTAACAGCTTTCATAAATGGGTTCTCATAGGTCCCGCTCCAGCTCAGGCGCCAGCTGATTTAATGCAATTACAAGGAAGAATAGGATCTACTAATTTGCGTTCCCAATTATTGCTGGCTAGATAAGAAACACTGTTTCCATAAGACTCTGGTGCAACCCATTAAACCCATTAAAAGTGCTAATTAGCTCATGTTCTGCAAATGAAAGCATCCAGGCTGCACTCTGCTCTCTAATACCTGCCATCAGCCAAAAGCTGGGGCTAAAAATATACAAAGAACACCTTCTAGGAAAGCCCTGCAACCAAATTAAGATGTCAGAAGTAAGGGAGATAAAATGCTCCTCTGCATCACAGCAGCTGATGAACAGGCATGAAATTTATGTGGCTGGGGGACAGGGCTTGCCACCATTCATGGCTAGCTAAGTTATGTGAAAGGTCAAGGCTGCTGTGTTTTTATGATAACATCTAAGCAGAACACAAGCATTTGGAGAGTCTCATCCACACGTCTATCCAGCGAGTTAGATTAAACTCCTGCAGAACAGCTGCAGCAAGGCTTGCAATGCTCAACAAAGGGCAGGAAGATTAGAGACCTCGATAATAAGACATGAAAGACCCTAATGGCAAGAGGAGAAGGGGAACTGTGCTCACTAACCCACAGCAATGACAAAATCATTATTTGAAGCTTCTTAGAAACGACTGAAAGAGAGGGGGAGGGAAGAACAGGGAGACAGTGTGAGATCAACACCTCCTGGCAGGGTTGGCCTTTGGTTTTCTGCAGCATGTGAGCTACAATCTTGTGGTACGAGCTCTTGAGCTAAGAATACTGAGTTGTACTGGTTATTTTCCACTAGCTCAAAATATATTTGGGAGGCCAGTCCCCAAAAGGACGCTGACTGAAACTGCTCAGTACTGTGGGCTGAGCAGGTCTCCAACAGGAGAGAGGAAAGAACTGCTTTCACGTCATTAAGGCGTATACATATTTATTTATGTTTCAGGTGTGTAAACACATGCCTCTCTCCAGCCTGCAGGAGACAGCACAGGAGCCCATCATTCACAGTATCTGCAGTGGGGCCTGGTCAAAAGCTCAAGGTGAGGAGCAAGGTTCACAGTGGGATCCGTCCCATCTGGGACTGATTTTTCAATCAATGACTGTTGTCATCAAAGTGGAGAAAAAAAGAGATTACAGTGAAGTCGGTGCAAATCCAGATGAGCTTACTTTAGCACACGCCTCACATCTCTGTTTCTTGGAGCTTGGGTAGCTAATACTATGCATATTTAAGAAGCAATGAAAATAAGCCAAGTTCATGAAGATCACAGACAGATGCCAAGGAAGTGCCTCACAAGAAATGTGCCAACGCTACTAACTACCCCAAAGTGCAGAGATCCATACTTACTGCTAACAAAAGACACTGGAGTTTTACCATGTCAGAGGTACTCAGCAAATAGTTCTCAGAAGTCACAAAGTTTGTAATCTTTGCTTTGTTTTCTGTCCACCTTTCTTAACTTTTCTGTTTACACCACTAATGTTTTTGACTCCTGGAAAGGTGTATCTTGGTCAGGACTGTCTGTTCATGACATCCTTCCCCTGTCCTCTTCACCCAGTTACTGCTAATGTTTACACTGTCGCAAAAGCAATGTCTCAGTGCTCATTAATAAAACACTCATATCAATATTGTGACAAGAGAAAAGTTTTGCTTGCTTGAACTATGTACTCTTTAGGCACTATATATCCTGAGCAATGTGTAATTTAGTACTGTCTCAAGAAAAGACCTGAAGGGGAAGAATAAGAAAAAACCAAAAACTACCCAAGTCCTGATCTTTATTCAATTCTTCCTAAAATAGGTGTTTTTTCCAGTTCTGTTTATTTGCTAAACATACAGATCAATTGCTTTCTGACCCTATTGTTTTCTCTGAACCTTTTTTAAGAGAATGAACCTTTTACTTGGTTGATTTATGTGCTGAGATTTGCTTCGTAGTAGTTTTAAGATCAGTCCTAGGTTTCCTAACCCCTTTCTTTTTCTTTCTTTTCTGCCACAGGCTAAATGCATTAGACAGATATGCGATCATTCAGAAGCCATTAGATCTTCCTTTTGGGAAGAGACTCTCTAGCTAGAGTTTCACTGTTATCTCCATTTCCGATCGGAGGAGGAGGCAGTCCTGCTACAGCGATCCTGCTGGAGAACATGCATCCTCCTCTCCGCACCCCTGTGGCGTCTGAAGACCCCGCCTAAAGCAAGCGTTGATTATCTGCCTGATCTCTGTGTTTGCTCTCTTGGTAGTGGCCACCCTGCAGCAAGCAAGCTGAAATGCAGGTTTGCTGCAGCAGTGCCTTGCTCCAGACAACATCTTGGACAGCACGGGGTAATTTCTGGGTTTGAAGCCGTGTTCTTTAGGGGAGGAACCTTACATTTGCGCTGGATACACTTCAGTGAGGTTGGGGAGTAGAAATTAAAGGGCTTTCATACTGTTGAGGCAAATTAATCAGAATCATACCACAGATGAGGTAGTCTTTTGACTACGTGATATTTGTCAACACTTTTTCCATTACCCCACTGGTTTGGGTTAATATCTTCTCCCCTCAGTAGTCCTTAGACTTTCACGTCCCTTTTATCCATTTCATCCTGACTCAGTTTTAGATGTAAGTAGCTGATCCCGTAGGGCTCAGAGCCAATGACGCTGACTGTTCCTCCATATCCCTACAGACCAGCTTTGCAAGTGTCCTGGTTTCAGGACCCTGCCCAGGAGGCAGCCCTGGTGGCAAGGCCCAGCACTGTGCATCGCCTCCTGGCCACGCACTCTGCTAAACCACGGCCCTGGAACAAACTGCCTGCATGCCACTGGAACGACTTCGCCGACTGCAAGTGAACTTGAACTTGAACAAGCTAACAGTGAGCCACTGGTGATCAGAGCCAAACAAGGAGCACAACAGCGTAGCAGACGGAGACGCCTGCAAGCCTCAGTCCATAGGTGATGGAGCCCTCACTGGGTCTCGGATCAGCTGCTACGTTCATAACTGCGGCAACCAAAGCAGCTCCTCCACACAGGCCCCAGGGGCTGGGGGGAAGAGGCAGGGGAAGAGTTTGTTAGAAAGTCACAACCTGCAGTGGGAGTAGAGGCCGTTGGAGATGGGCAATCCAACCCTACCAGCAGGAGCAGTGGTGCAACAGGAATGTAAACGGGTAATCCCATGGGCAGCAGAAGTCATGCAGAGAGGTTTGCTGTGGCTGCCTTGCATGGATTTTCTGCTCCCTAGTAATCTGGTTGAGCTCAAGCGGGTAATCCCATGGGCAGCAGAAGTCATGGCTGCCTTGCATCCATTTTCTGCTCCCTAGTAATCTGGTTGAGCTCAAATTACAACATTTCCCTCTGGGGAAAATACAAATCTTGCTGTGTTTGCTACACTTTTCGGATAGCTTTCTCAAGACTTAGGAGTTCAGTGTCATGGAGCTTGCTCAAGACTTAGGAGCTCAATATCATTGAGGTCACTATTCTTCATTCAGGTGTTTTTGAAATGGACAACAGCATGCAAACAGCCACACATGCAGACTAGGCAGAGTTTACTTACAGAAATCCTATGTTTTAGCAAAACAGGCTAGAAGTGGTTTGACAGCATGCAATCTAGCAAGTTTCATGAAAGGCTAGAATATAATTTTGGGGAAAGATCTCACTCCATCCTAAGTTTTGATTACTTATTTTCGTATTGATCTAGCCATCCTTTTTTTTTTTTTTTCACCCCAACAGAACTTGGCAGTTTTGGCATGACAATTAATAGCTCTCCCCAAATAGGCAGAGAGTGCCAAACACCAAAAGGAGCTGAAGTCAAGCTTATATCTCCAGGAAACTGAACTCAATCAAAGCATATGCTTTGTACACCTTAGTACTATCGTGCAATGGAAGCAGAAAAGCTGTGGTCATATGTCAGTGAAGTTTTAAAAACAAAACTGAAGAGCTATTTTCTAGGCTAAGAACTGTTTTTTTCCTAAGAAAAAAAAACTTTTGCCTTTGAGTGAAGAGTGCAAGCAAGTTGAATTCCTACAGAACAAGTAGCAGAGAAGTTGTCAGCTCCTGTGTTTCAGACAGGACCGCTAGTGGATTTCAGGCATTTCTGTCTTATTTAATCACTGTTAACTGCAGCCTGGAATGCTGACACAATGTGTAGTGAAAGCAAAGAGTGTAAATTGGGCATGATAGAGGTTTCTCGGTGCAGGAAGGAAGTAACATAACCCTGAATGCAGCTCAAGTTGCACTGTGAGAACAGAATGAACAAGCAAAGCAGGTCTCTGTCACAAGACAACAGAGAGAAAGAAAAAAAAATAACTAAAAAGAGGTTTAGAAGGGAAAGAATAATGAAATGTTGCCATTCTAGTTTTACTTCCTAAACTGACCTTTCTAAATATAGGAAGATTGGGTATAGCTTTAAAAGCACGTTATGCTTTAATTAAAATAGTGATTTAAACAATTACACATATCAATTTTAGTGAGAAAAATCTTATGGTTGAGTGCCAAAGGCTTTTTTCCAAAAGTGTCCAGGAACCCGACTTTTGTGAGCTCTCAGGCACATAGAATCATAGAATCATTTAGGTTGGAAAGGATCTTTATCATCAAGTCCAACCCTTAACCCAGCACTGCCATCCCACCACTAAACCATGTCCCTAAGCACCACATCCACACGACTTTTAAATACTTCCAGGGATGGAGATTCCACGATTTCCCTGGGCAGCTCATTCTAATGCCTGACAACCCTTTGGGGAAAAAATTTTCCCTAATACCCAATCTAAACCTCCCCTGGTACAACTTGAGGCTGTTTTCTCTCTTCCTATCGCTTGTTACTTGGGAGAAGAGGCCAACCCCCACCTCGCTACCCCCTCCTGTCAGGCAGTTGTAGAGGGTGATAAGGTCTCCCCTCAGCCTCCTCTTCTCCAGACTTAACAACCTCAGTTCTCTCAGCTGCTCCTCATCAGACTTGTGTTCCAGACCCCTCACCAGCTTGGTTGCCCTTCTCTGGACATGTTCCATAAATGCAACATCTTTCTTGTAGTGAGGGGCCCAAACCTGAACACAGTATTCAAGGTGCAGCCTCACCAGTGCCGAGTACAGGGGCACGATCACTTCCCTGCCCCTGCTGGCCACACTATTCCTGATACAAGCCAAGATGCCATTGGCCACCTGGGCACACTGCTGGCTCATATTCAGCCAGCTGTCGAACAGCACCCCCAGGTCCTTTTCTGCCAGGCAGCTTTCCAGCCACTCTTCCCCAAGCCTGTAGCGCTGCATGGGGTTGTTGTGACACTCGCATTCAGAACTGCAGGGAGGAATCTTCAGATGCGACTGCCATTTTGCTGAGAGCCCAACACACCAGCGTGAATAAGAGTTCAGGATGTGGGTCCTGCTGAGAAATGAGATGCCTAAACCCTGCTGGCTTGAAGTTCCTGCAGTGTATTTTAATATGGGAACAGGTTTTTGAAGCTGTGTCCTCAGGTCTGTGATGTTATTGGTTGCTGACATTTGAACAAAATCCTTGGAAGCGTACTTCTCAAACCCCATAGATTTCTATCTACCTTGCGCCTCCCCAGTGTCTCCCATACAGACAGGTAATAAGTGACTTTGCAAGGGCGCTGGAAATGATCAGCTGCTGTTGCCCTGTGTCCCAGCAGACCAGCCCTTCCCCCAGCCCAGCTTGGCTAGAAAGTTTTTCCCTACCCTTATGCCCTTATTCTCGGATGTTGTCTTTCACTCTGGTGCTGTTGGTAGCCCAGTGGGTCTGACACACTTACTGGGAGTCTCATGGGAGGCCACAGCACTGGACTTACCCAGAGCTAGCAGTGGTCAGTGCTCACCAGCTGCATGGCCTTCACCCTCCAGATCTCTCCGGGGGCTTTCGCCCTTGTGCCAGCTGTAGGCAGTGTGCACTGGTGCCTACAGGCAAGATCAGCAATGGTGCAATTCAGCAATGGAGGACACCCCAGGCACACTAGCAGGCATCAGCTTCCACTGCGAGGTAGAGCTCTAGGAGCATGACCCCAGAAGCTCCATGCCTGGGAGCATGGGGAAGCCCATCCAGCACCCCTGGGGCTGCTGCCTGCCATGAGCTGTGCAGAGAAATTGCTGGAGGTTGGTGGGAACAGCAGCATCCTGTGCTGCCTTTAGTTAGGTCAGCACACATAAGTGCTGACCCACGAAGCGAGGGCAATAGATCAAGAGTCTCTAATGTGTTGAATATCCAGTGTCAGACCCTGTAGGTTACAGATTGCCCAGAGACATTGTAGAGCCTCCATTGTTGGAGATATTCAAAACCTGACTAGGCACAGTCCTGGACAACCTGCTCTAGGTCACCTAGAGCACAGGGTTGGGCTGGATGATCTCATGAGGGACCTTACTATCTCAGCTGTTCTGTGGTTCTGTGAAACCCAGTTAGGTTACCACAGAGTGAAGCTTGCAGCCCTACTCCCTGGTGGCACCTGACACATCTTCACCAGCAGCAAGAGCAGTGTGTGGACAACCTGCACAGGCACCAGCATGTGGCTTCAAAAGGCCTGGTGATACATCCATCCTACCACACAGGGGCTGTGCAGGCGTCATGGTTTAACCTGGCTGGCAACTAAGCACCACGCAGCCGCTCGCTCACTCCCCCCTCCCTCAGGGGGATGGGGGAGAGAATCGGGAAGAAAAAAAAAAAGGTTAGAGCCGTGGGCTGAGATAGAGAGAGTTTAATAAGAGAAAATAATAATAATAGTAATAATGAGAATGGTAAGAGAATATACAGAATGTACAAAACAAATGATGCACAATGCAATTGCTCACCACCCGCCGACCGATGCCCAGCCCGTCCCGAGCTGCGACCACTCCCCGAGCCGCGATCACTCTCCCTGCAACCAACCAACTAACTACCCCTCGAGCATGACGTTCTATGGTATGGAATAGCTCTTTGGTCAGTTTGGGTTAGCTGTCCTAGCTGTGCTGTACTCCCAGCTTGTTATGCACCTGGCCGAGCAGGAGAAGCTCAAAAAGTCCTTGAGTAGTCTCAGCACTACTTAGCAACAACTAAAATCATCAGTGTTTTATCAACATTCTTCTAGTATTAAATCCAAGACACAGCACTATGCTAGCTTCTATGAAGAAAATTAACTCTATCCCAGCTGAAACTAGGACAGCAGGGATGGATGGTCTCATGGATACAGGTCATTAGTGCAGTGAGCCCTGGGAGACCCCAAGATCTCTGCGGAGCTGAGGAGAAGCGACGTGGTGGCACCTGAAGCTTCTGTTAGAAGAACAGGGACAGGGAGGCTCGGGCATCAGGGGAAAGGGGATGACAAGAAGCAGCCTGGCATTTTCCCCCAGCTCCCTGTGATTGTGCTCCTGTCCCTAAACCCAAAACACTGAAAGTTCTCCTCGGAAAAAGACTTTGGAATCTTATTGTCCACAGAGTTTTTGTAATTAAGCCTTTAACAATTAGTCTCACCCTCACTGGAACCAGGGGAGTTATAGAAAAAGATTCTTTTCATTGCACATAATTAAATTCTTGCTGCCCTAGCAAATAATTTTTCTCTGGAGCTAGTGAAAAGCTCCCCAGGCTGAGCAAGACCAGCTCCTTTGCAAGCAGCCAACTCAGAATTACCCTGACTTAAAATCCTGAAAAGGTACTGACCAGATTTACAAATCATTCTTCAGTCTCATCCACTCTTTTCAGAACAAAAAAATACTGGTTAGCTGCGCTGAGGTTGACAGCCTTGTTCAGATATTCAGCACCGTATGAAGGATGCTCCAGAGAAAACTGCCATCAAAGTCTCTAGTGTATTTCTTAGAGCTGTTATATTATAGACTCCACATTGTTTGTTGTATTACATTGTTGTAGTTACATTACACTACAAAAAACCCTCTCCTTTTTGTTACATATATTTGCCACCTTATTTTACCTTCATAAAGAAATGTTTAGGTTTCTATCCTTTTGGATGTGGACTGAATAATGCCACTTTTTGTTTATGAACATATATTATGAATTTCAACGATAGAACACAAGGACAAACCCCATGAACAGCTCTATTATACTTAAGAAATTGAGTTTCTATTCATAAAGAGCTGAGTAGCTCCTGTTAGATGGTTTCCCATACAAAAACCACTGAATACCTCCAAATGAGGCTGACTATATCAAAACACTAAAACATGAATAGGATTTCTTCTCAAAGGAAAGACTGAATCAAAGTACAACTATACTGATATATCTTCTAATACAGCTATTTACAATCTAAGAAGTACCTTTGCCTTGGCTTAGAATCAGTCTGATTTCTGCTACAATGTTTTTGTCATAAATATGCACCTTATTATACAGAAGAAGGGCTTCTATGAGCAGCATAAAGGACACATTTACACACTAATTCTCCTGAATAGCATATGATGTTTGCCATGAAATAAAATACTTGCCATTTTTCAGCTTTAGAACATTTTAACTTTGTGTTCATATTTTCAATTACCTGCTACTACTGGTTAAAAATATGTGCGTGAACAGAAGTGACTGTAATATTCTTTGGTAATAATTTTTCAAGAGTTA
>NW_009260616.1:2905773-2915411 GCF_000687185.1 Egretta garzetta
GCAAGTCTTAACCAAAACAATAGAAAATAAAAGGGAGTAATATTTCACTTTGTATAGAAGCCACATGCAACCTTATCAAACTGTGCATCAGGTAACAAAATACAGTCTTAGCAGAAATTTTCAGAGATGGAAATTCTTCAGGGATGCGAGCACATATTGCAGACAATACATATGCTTGTCTGTTTTCCCAGGAAGAATTTTGTCATTTGCAAGGGATGTGCAAAACATTACCACTGATCTGTTAGTGCTTAATATCCTTTCTGTTTAGTTCAAAGTATAAGACAGTGTGCAGACTAACGGAAAGACTGGCTCAGCAGTTGCAGCAAACCTTTGCGGAGGATCAAGAGGGTGAAGCACAGGCATCCCTAATTCAGCTCCGTACTACCCGAGAGTCTCCGTATGCCAAAAAAGCAGAAAGCAACATCCAGGGCTGTCAGGAAAACAGATGGTGGCTGTTCTGCTTGGATTTTCAAAAAATGAGGCCACAATAACCCATTCGCTTACACATATTAGAGAACAGGTTCCCTACTTCAGTTTTAAGTGTAAATGAATAATGGATACTTCATTGCAAAGTGAATATAAGCCCAGAGGAAGGAATAAGAGTGTTTTTCATCCCCAACCTAAAGTGTAAAAGGCAAAGCTCAGTCATTCGGTGATGCCACAAACTTTTTTTGAACATTTCTGTTTAAAATGTTTAAGTTCAAGAAGATTTTTGGCTTAAAAGGTTTTTGTTGTTGTTGTTGTTTTGAAAGACCTAAAACTCTTCAGCACAGTGGCCATGTGCTTTAACAGCAAAGCCACTTAGAAACAGCAGTGTTTCTGCTAATGGAAACACTGTTCAAAGGAATAACACTGCTCCGTAGTTTTCCTCCATAGCCAGCATCTGCTAGAAGGGAAGAGACATTGACCTCTGGCTTGTGGTGGGTAAATGTTAGATTACATTTAGCAAGAGAAAGTCAAAAGTGCTTTCTGTGTTGCTTTTTAGTTAATGGCATCTGCTCTGCTATGACAGAGGCTGTTTGTTGTTCCTTCTACTCTAACATACATATTTTGGTCACAAAACTGATTCTGCTGTTACAGTGGGAGCATCCCACAATGAGTATCTGTGTCCACCTGTTTCACTTCGTTTCCGAACATTAATGAGAGTTACCTTCGTTTACATAGAATAGTTTATTTGTGATGAAGGTTTATAAGCTGTTGTTATAGAGTGGCTGTGATCAGTTGCAGACAGATAGGAGGGGGGTTATTACCCACTGTTGATAAGTTATGAGAAATTGCCAGTGACCAGTAAGCCCTCGCTATGCCCCGCAGAGATTTTGCTCAATAGCCCTGTAGATTGCATTACCCATTACCTTGCACTGCAAATTTTTTCCTGTGTTTTCCATCCCTGGAGGTAAAGGCAGAGTAGGACTAGAGAACTAGCTTTGGACTGTGGGAGACCTTATTTTAGGGCCTTTATGTACCACAGATTTCTTGTGCGTTCTCACAGAAGTTGCATGAGGTCAAACCTACAGGGTCCCCGCCCTTGGGATCTGGGAGTGGAGTTCATGGGCCCCATGAGACCCAGGGAGTTTGATGCCAGAGAACAAGAACTGATGAGCAAATCTATCTTTGAATTTCTGCTGCCTTACTCAGCTTAAGTGCTTTCCCACAGCCCAGAATTTCACAGCCCTCTATCTTCTCTCAGAAGGTGCATCTTCCTGGGTGGGAGCTTGCAACTTGGTCTCCTAAATAACCATGCAGAGCAATGTGCCAGGGAGCGGGAGGCCCTTGGGAAGATTCAAACCCTCAGTCTCTAGCCTGTAGGCTCTGCAGGAGTGCATCTGGCCTTCACTGTCCCTGAGGGGCTCAGCCAGCAGCTCAAAGGGTCAACAAGACCAAGATCATGGAGATGGGAGCATGCCTCCATAACCAGGTAAGTGCATTCACTCGAGATCAAAGTAGGGGAGGAGAGAGCTCTGCTATGACCTCTGATTCCTATCAACAACACTCTTGATGGGAAATGGATATGCACTACAAGGCCAAGGGCCAGAGCACAGGACCTTCTCTCCCTGTGGAGGGAGTCCCTCACCAGGCTGCAGAGCAAAAGCTTATTTTCTCTCTGACTGACCCCATTAACCTGATAGCCCCCGCTGGACAGTGGCAGAGCCTCAATGCAGATATGGAGAGTGCTTCTGACCCCTTGGTCTCACTGAGGTTCTTCTTTACGGGTGCTTTTGTGGACCTGGGCTTGCATGTTCTTGTGCCTCAGCTCTCCCTCTCATGTTGCAAAAATAAGCATGTTAACGTTACGAGCTGCACCATGGGAATCACAAAAATAGCAGGTTAGTTACAACCTATCCCCTCAGCACAGAAAGCAGCTGTCCGTGCACTTCAGCTGGGTACGTAAGCATCAAGACAATTTTACCTTTTAGAAGGTAAATAGGTGGCTCCAACAAGAACCTTGCAAAATGATTGCAACGTAGACCAAAATTTTCACATAAAGGCAGATTTACACTAACAAATTCAAGTTTCGCAAAGTACAATAAATCAAAACCATCCGAATGCATTATTTGTTTTAGCACCTTCCAATTTTTTAGTTCACAGTGATCTTGTCAGTGTTGATTAGTCCTTTATTTGAAGAGTGTTTGATCCAAACCAAACTAAAAACTAGTTTGAATAAAATATTTAATTTTGGTTCTTTTATAATTTCATTTCAAATCAACCCAAGATGAGTGTAAAGATGACTTTTAGTTGTCTAAACAAACGACAAATAACTTTAAACTCTGGGTTTGTGCGTTGATTGCCCATTATGTGAGGTAGACGATTCCATCTAGTCTTAATGTATTGACCTAATATTAGACTATGCTGAAGTATCCAGCCAATTGCATATTGCATGAAGTAAACGCCGCTCATTACACGCTATGGAATGTGAAGTAGCATTTTCTTGCATAGATTTTACAGCCCCATCCACCGTCACCTGGTGGATTCGGGTTCTTCATGCACTAACTCAGCATCAGCAAGCAGTTCCAAAGGTGGTTGCACTTGTAATTAGACTGATGCCATGATTGCTTCAGAGGATAATCTAGCAAATCTGTAATTCACCCACCTAAAAATGAAGGTGCACTCAAAGAGTTTAATTAAATAGTGGGAATCTGCATTTTGGTCTCTTCTTACTAAACCCACAGATTATTCAATAAACTGTGAAGAAACTACTTGCCGATAGAAGTTCCCTGACAGGTAATGTAATATAGGTTAGGTAAAAAAAAAATCCTCTGCATCCCTCCCTGCATCCCTACTTCTGCGGCCAAGGTGAGACCCGAGCTAGTGCCATACTTGCTCTCCTGTTCCTCCCCTGGTTTCAATGCCACATAGACCATCCTGAGCCATAACCAGCAATTGTCCCACATCACTATTTGTAACTGCTTCAAAGCAGACATGCTCTCACCGGCTATCCCACGCACATCTCAAAATTTTTAACAGTGGTCTGTTTCAGGGGATCACAAAAATCCACAGACACACTGCAGACCAGAAGTGGTGGGATTCAAATGTTTCCTACAAGGCTACATCCATCCTGTTACTACACAGCTCTGGTCACTTTAGGCTCCCGCTACGTCAGAGATGCTGTTTAGTTCAGTCCGCTGAAACTCATTAGCAGGCTGATTATAAGTGAATTGGGAACATTTATTTGAACAATTTAGAAAGATAAACCAGTGTGGACAGCCTGGTGCCACAGGACCACTCAGCTAAATTAACCTTGTTTTCACAGGAGGAGCTGCAAGTGGCATGCTCCTGAATGTGTGTTGGATTCAACTCTGTTCTGCACCAATTTTACTTGAAATATCCGAGAGCCTTGGCATATAAATTAACAATGGCAGGCTGACAGTAACCAGGTCCTGGTAATTTCTGTGTTCAGCTATGTGGTTAATTCACAAAAGTGTTAAATACAAGCTCTCCACCACGCAGGGAGAAGATGCACATACTCACTCCTGGTGCATATTGATTAAATAGACTTGAAAGGAAGTAATGGGGTTTTTTTCTTTCTCTACTACCATCTCACCATCTGACAAAGAACCTGGTACCCCAAGGAGTGCATCCGCACCCCCTTATCCCTCTGGGAAAGGGTTTCTCTCTTCCCAACCACTCCCCAGCACAGGGATCAAGTCGTTTTCTTACCACTGATTAATCCTATAAACAGGGGGATTTGGGCATTAGCCTGTTTACTTCTTTCTTACTCAACACTGCGTTGGAAGGATTAGCGTGAATTTCAATCGCAAGTGCAAAGTGACAAAATGGGTCTCTGGCTCGCAGGTTCGTACCGCAGGCTCAGCACACACAATGCAGTCCCTTGGGTTTGTTTTTGTTTTCTTTTCCTTTTTTTTTCCTCATTTACAGACAGGACAAGAATTTTAAGAATACGTAGAATGTAAAAATTGGCACCTCTAATCCTTCCCATACAAGGGAAATGGTGTTTCTGCAGCTCCCCTTCCTTCTCTGCCTGGATTAGCCATGGACCAACAAAAGCAGTGGATTTTCATTAAGGTCAGGTGCCTAAAACAGGGCTCAGTGACACACAAGACAGGCCAGGTGAGTTTAATGTTTTGTCTATTGACGTCTTGCCAGCGATACCACTGTGTCTTCAAAGGCAGCGTGTCACTCAGCCGTCCCTCGAGGGCTCAGCACTCTGATAAAAGCTGTATGAGTAGTTTAAAGTTAAAATACGTTTATATTGACAAAGACACTACATGTTTCACAACAGCTTCATGCACCCCTCTCCTCCTATAGGAGATCATTTGGGAATTTGCTACCCACATAGCCCAACTTGCTGTGTCTGGGCTGTAGCCACCTCTCCCTGCAGAAGTACAAAATCACAGTTAGCAACCATTTTCTCCCCACCGCCTCCTGTGGTTAGCTGGGAATTGGCCATAAGCAGCATCAGCTGATGCAGCAGTTTAGGGCCACCATGACCAACAGAAGCCGGTCATGAATTTCCATTTCTCATTTACATTACAGGGGGCTGACCGGCTCTTGCATTCTCAAACAAATACCATGGGACATTTTGGTATTACCAAGATTTTTATTAGCAGGCACCCTCATGCAATTGACCCCCACCTTGCTGGGACAGCTCTACGTGGTCTCCTGGTGACACCAAACAGAAAAACACCCCAGCTTAGTTATTATAAATCAACATCCCAGAAGTGCTCCTGTATGAAGACATCACAGAAATGAAATTAGCAGGGCACTTAAGAAATTAATTTTACTTAATATGTCATTTTAATCCTTTTTTTTTTTTTTTTAAGAAGCCAGTGACATGTTTCAGTGGCTCCATTCCTTTTGCATTCAACAACCAATTTTAGGACACTTACTTACACTGAAGTTTAACTTAGCCAGCCACATCCCATTTGGATATATGGGTCCTTTACCTTGGCTATTGTGACCAAAAAAAAATTAGACTTTTAAAAAATTCTTTAATAAGAGCATTTTTTTTCCCAGTGGAAAACAACAACAAAAGGTAAAATCAGTTGCCCAGCAAAATATGTTTTCATTAGAATACAGATGCAGGAAAAGAGAAAGTAATCTTTTATATATAGGATTAAATACAGAGAAAAACTACATGCATATATATATTTGCATGTGTACTTGCACAAGTTAAACATTTTAAAAACAGCAATTACTTCGAAAGCAAAAGCAAACCAAAAAAAAACCCACACAGAAATTTGCACTTTCTCTATTTTCTAGCTAAAACTCATAACTATATCCCTATTAAAACCAAGTAATTAATAAGCACATTAATAAGTAATTAATAAAGTGCACTGTCTATAAACTGAATGGAGAATCAGTATTTTTTTCCCTATTCCTTTATATGAAGATGTTGAAACAGTGGCTGATGCTAAGCTGTTGTCATTTTACTAGCTGCGTGCGTGTGAGGTATTATGACCGGCAGTAGAACTAAACTGCAGTTGTCCAGCTGCATCAAGGCAGGGCTTTGGGGGTGTGTGCTATTCTTGCCTTCTAATTGTCATAATTGACCAGAAGCCAGAGATTCACAGGTTGTTAGGCACTCGTCCACTGGAAGTCATGGAGTTTAGGAACCTACATCAGTAAAATATGGCAGCGAGAGAGAGGGCACACAAACATACCTTTTGAGATCTGGAACTAATTGATTTCTGAGATTTCTCCACACACAGTGTCTCCCAAATGCAGAGAACATCTGCACCGTCAGCACATCAGGGTCTATGCTCATCGACCTGCCTGTGCAATGAGTCAGTCCCTTTGCAACAACATCTAAGAAGGTGCTGGGAAGATGCAAGTCTTGCCTCTATCATACCAGTCTCCGAACAAGCCTCACAAGCTGTCTTCTGCCTGGCATAAAAAGGGTTCCTAATGAATGTGGACCAAGCTTACCTTTGCATTTAGACACATAAGAATGTCCTTGCTCGAGTCATAGTCACTTAGGTCAGCTTACTTGCACAAATACAGAGTCAGTGCACACAGATACGTAAGGTATTGAGAATGCTGTTGAAAAGGCTGGAGGGCACATGAACTTGTGGTTAAACCCCTGGGCTGTAACACACGACGTTTGGTTTCACTTCTTACCATAGATTGAGCTGTTTGATGTTGGATGACTGACTTCATTTTGCCATGCATTTTGCCTGTAAAGCAGAATATCCACAGTCCTCAGTCTCATCAGCTTCAGGCATGATCTTTGCAGAGGCAGGAACAACCTTGTGCGCAGTATTTGAACACACGTTTGACTTTTTCCAAATGGAAAGGGTAGATTTATCATAGGCAAGGGAAAAAGGGGGGGGGGCAGGGGGCGAGTCACCTCTGTTTGTGGGGAGTGCAGTAAATGATCCAAGACCCACCTCACACAGCAGGGGAACCATTTATCTTCACTTCACTATCACTTTCACACTTATATCTACCCCTAAGCTTTAGGCCCTGCTTATAAATAAGCAGTAAGTCGGTGATAATGTGAACCAGCAAGATTTATACCTTGACTGGCAGAAGTCAATGGATTGCAGATGCAAATCACAATACTCTGTATTACACTGGATCGCAACTACGATTCAGGAGGTTACGGGCTCACCACTGTTGTTTTTCTTTTTTTCTTTTTTTTCCAAAAGCCAATTTTACAATGGCAGTTGGTGAAACAGCTTTCCAACAAGCTGCCTCTTGCAGTTAGTCCTCTAGAGTGTGTGTTCGAGGCGTATTTGTGTGGAGGGATTTTTAAGCTGTAAAGATGTATGAACACTAGCCATCCGCTTAATCTCAGCTGTCAGAGACAGGTTACCAGGCAAGATGGATCTTGGTCTCAGAGCCGGTAGGGCTGGCTGCACTTGCAGCTATATTGAAAAGACCTGAGATGCAAAACAACTCCTGTAAGCCATGTGGCACAGTGCATTTTAGTCAAAGGGATGAAAAAGTAAAAAACCAAGAGGAAAGAAAACGTATCCAGTGGTTATGTTTGAGGGAGCAGGGAGCAAATGGAAGAGCCACAGCACAGGAAAGGGGTGAGTGAAAAGCCATTGCTTCCTTCAGGATGCGCAGCAATGTTCGCTGTGGGGGCAGGAACCAAATTCTTCTTTTTATAATCAGTGTAATCCACCAGAAATAATATATAATTCCTTGTAACTGAACGGCTGTCTCACAGATGGATGGTGTAATGTGTCCCCTGCTTCCCTCACTCCCCCCCTTCCTTTCTTTCCCTCACTAGAAGTTCCTGTAATTGTCACTTTGTAATGTATATACCAGCACATGGACATGCAGAATGAACACTGCGTGCTCATTTCGCACTATAAATGATGTGTACTGCCTTGTGTCACAAACAGTAAATCCTTTATACCAAAAGCCTGCTCATTTTCACACCATTCACTTGTTCAGTAACAGTTGTCCAGATTTTTTAATTCAGCTCCTTACACTAATCCAGCAACTGCTGGTCTTAGACAGGTGCAGGGATCAAACAGGCTCAATAAACTAAAACATCTGGCCTGGATGTGATAATAGGCCCTTTTACTCTCCAAAGCAGAGGAGGAATGCAAAGTTTTCAAATGTTAAATCATGCAATTAGCCCCTGTAATATTAATTTTTAAAAAAATGAAACAACAGTGTTTTCTATTCAGAGTTTCATTCATTGCTTAGGTCCCTGCTGTGGTGCAGGAGATGACAGGCCAAAGAGGTCAAATCATCATCTACACAATAAAAAAAAAAAAAAAAAAAAAAAAAAGACAAACCCCCCCCCTTTCACAATAGTAGAGTTCAGTCATATCAAGAGGCCCAGCCATGCATTAAGCCAAAAACTAATTCTGGAGAAAATTTTGGGAGGGCCTATGGCCCAGAGAATGGGAAATCCCTGTACAGCCCAGTTTTATGAAGCCGAGTCATCTCCAGCCATGTGAAGGCTGGTAGCAGGACAGCGCTAGTTGTAGAACATCACCCCGTTATCTGGATGACACCAGGAGATGGTTGTCCTCACAATCCCTCCAGTGAAAAGACTGCTGTCAGAGCCAGACAAAATGTTTCAAACTCCAAAAGTGTTTTCAGAAGTATTTCTGGTCAAGGTTCTCCAGGTTTGGAGCAGGTCTCACCACAGTTGCACCTGGGTCTGGTTAGGCCGAGCCCAGGGTTGGGAGGCTCATTATGCCTTCCTCCAGGTATTGCTCCCAGCTACCATCCCTCACCTTGGCTTGCATGTGGCTGTCACAGTGCCCCTCAGACCAAAATCGAGACCCTCTGCAGAAAAGGAGAGCTGTTGGAAGCTTTTATGCTTACGACTAAGGGGATGTTGTCTTCTGGCAGTCCACGTATGCGGTCAGGTAGGAGGGACAGGTATGTTCCTACGCCTGTATTAGAAAATAAGTTTTCATCTCTTGTTCAAAAAGTTCTCCATCTTCTTGATGAAAATGCCTTGGCTTGACAAAATAAAATCCTTTAAAAAAAAGTTTCAAACAGGCCTCACCTTGACTACTGGCAGTCATTAAATCTCATGAGAAGAGTTGGTATTTTTATCCAACATCTTTGCCAAATTACAGTCTTGGTAACTCTGCACTGACCAAGTTTTCCTTTACACTTGGAGCTGAACATGGCATGCTTCTTTTGAGTAAACAGGAATGTTCATCTTCGGCCAGAGAAACCTGGAACCGAGTCTTGGGTCCCACTCCAGCCTTTGCCTCAAGTTTCCTGTGAGGTCTGAATGCTGGACTTTCAAAAGTGCTGCAAGCCTGGTTACACTTTGCTTAGCACATCTGGGTCCAGGCGTCCAATGTTACATTCAGTTCTTCTTATTGACAATCCAGCCCTAGAAACCTCTTCTGACAGCCTGACTTCAACTCTGAATGGGCCTCTTGAAAATGCTGTCTTTAGGCTCTCATGGACTTTGCTTTCAGAAAAACTGGAATTGTAATAGCAACACAGCGTATAGGCTCTAGATCACCTACAATGCCAGTATGTTATATAAGTACCAAGATATAAGGGATGGATGTCATGAAAAGAAGAAAAAAAAAAAAGCATTCCTCCTCACTTCTGCAGGAACAGATGCTGCAGTGTTCCCACGCTGCTGGATGTGGAGGTGCAGCCTTTGGACCACAGACTGAATGCATCACACAGGTCCAGTCCATGGTCTGCATTTTACTGCCTGATTTTGCTCAAAGGTCATGAGC
>NW_009260616.1:2915445-2925247 GCF_000687185.1 Egretta garzetta
CACTGATTGTATGCTGGAGTTGATAAAAGGGACCATGAGCCTGGCAAGGAAGGACTCAGGGAAATTCCTTACTTTTCCTGAATTCTTACAGAAGGATTTCTTTAAGGGCACAAAACTATGACAACAGGGATCTCTAAACCCATGGTAAGCCATCGTTCACGTGTGTTAATGGCATCTGTGTGATGTAAATAGGAGAGAGAAATAAACTTAGAGTTAAGTCGGTACCAGCCTCAAGAAGCAGTATCCCTAGGTCAGGGTCAGGCTTAAAGTAGACATAGCAAGAGACTTTAACTCAGATCAGGGCTCTTAAATGCTGAGTTTTCCTTCTGTGATGGACCTTGGACTAGACAATGAGGTTCACTAGGGAGAGAGAGGTGCCATGCAAATCAGAGAGGCAGAGAGTGCTCCCAAGGGCATCGTCCTCACCTTGCTGCAACAACTGAGTCAGACCCAGAACCAGCTACTGCATTCAGCAGCTGAGGGAGCTTGGGTTGACCCCTAAAGGGCAGGATTGCCATAGGCATGTCCCCATCCAGACCATCAGTAGAAGAGTTCATGCAGACATCAACGAGCTTAACCCTGTACTCCTTCCTTTAGGAATCAAAAGATGTTGGATCGGGAGCTTGTAACCTTAGAAAAGGTGCTGGGAAGCGATTTCTTTGCACAAGGGAGATGGTTTGTCCCTGTGCTATCTTTGCTATTCCTGGAAGCCAAGAAAATCCCTATAATTTTTGAAGGAATGATGCAAATAAGAGCAAAATTCTGTATTGCTACATATACAGCCGATCTCTCAAAACATTATAACTATATATTTGCCTACTAGAGTTTTAAAAGTTTCTCCAGTTGTGTTCACATTTACACTTTTAATGATTTGTTTCAAACACATACAGATGAAGAAGTCAAGAGTTGTGTATAGCTTTCATTCTCTGATTCTGCGGTATTTCAGCTTCACAGGTAAGCCAAAAATTTTTAACTTGTGACAAATTAACCAAGTCATTTACTTTTACTGCTACAGGGAAATGAAATTCCTCAACGCATCCTTTGTTGGTCTCTGAGATCAATCTGCAAGTCATATGCCTACTTCAAATGGGTCCAGTGTTCAAAACCAACGGCCTATGGCCAAACTTAAATTCTTTGTGAAGGAAGTTTATACCTCAGGGATGTTAGCATTGGAGATAATGTCAAAGAAAAGTTCAGGAGAACAGTATAAAAGAAGCCTGTTCAAAAACCAGGAAAAAAATAATTTCTCTTCAGTCATAGGTGAGAAAGTAGATGCTCAGCTTCTCTGCCTGGTAACATGGAAGTTGCAGGTCAAGAAAATTTATCAAAGCTGTAACAAAGTGTGTTCAAAGAAAGGGGAGAGAAATAATATCTGGAAAAACATCTTTTCCTACCAGAAAACAGAGACCAGGCCTTGATTCCTTAACACATGGCTCCTAGTGGCACCTACCAGCACTAGCCTGTAATTCTGTAATTTGCCGCATGAACACAGCCTGCAATGAGGGATTACCTGATTTCATTTTACTTGTTTCTGGGTGCAAAAAACCCACTCACCACAAATTGCAAGCTCAAAGCCATATTTATTATTGGCTACTAAATTTAGGTCTAAAATGAAATCAAGGCAGAGCTGCTTTTCTTTTACTATAGAAAAAACCAGCTGATTTTGTGTACATTTCATGAATTCAGTATTCCTTTTGATACACTAGATACTCTGGTTTGTTTAGCCCTACCGCCATGTCCTTACAAGTCTTCAGTTCAAATGCTCACTTCTAGTACACTAAATCCATCCTATATGTCTGTTATAAATAGGGTACTGCACATACAGGGAGGGCAGCCCCCACAACACACCCTTGTATGATCACTTTAAATAGCACACATACTCTCACGCTATATTTAGTGCTACATCCACGGTAACATATCATCAGATCATTATATACAAAATGGCTTCATAAGAACAAAGATCGGGGCAAAGAAATGGGTTTCTTCAGCCTCCATTGAAGCCTGCCAAGCACAGAGTCCTCTTGAAAGCTTTATTTTATTTAGTTTAATTCCATTTACATTCATTTTTAAAGTCCTAGTTTATGAAACTCCCAAGAAAATTCAAATGACAACAATTCTTTACCTTAGCAGATATGTCCTACTGCATATTTTTAAGCACTCAGCTTACCAGTTTGTACTCAGATTTTCAAAACATTCCAGATTTCTTAGGAACACACGCACAAATGGACAAATGTTCAAAAGCATTTGGAAAATCAGGCCACAAGCCATAGGAAATCCATGGAAACATTTTCAAAGGCCTGGCTCCAGTGGCAAATAGGGGTCACTTGGACATGTGCTCTTGAGTTCCTATTGAAAATCTATCTCTTTGGGCAACTTCATCCAAGGAACAATGAAGCTCCTGACTTCTTCATATCTTCATTTCCTTTTTTTTTTCTTTTTTTTTTTTTCTTTTTTTAATTTCCCTTTCCATTTATTTCCACTCTTTCTATCATAGCTTATATTATTTAGTTTGTGGTAAAACACTTTGTAAAAAAATGGTATTGGTGACATTTCTTCAGGCAGTACTTCTGCATTTGAATCTAGAAACGTGAGTGAGCTGTTCAGCTAATTTTTACCAACACAAATTGCTTTCTGTTTTGAACTTTGGACTATATGAATCAGCATATTGGCAACTTTGGCAACTTGCACACCTAGTAGTCGTTGGCATAAAGAGGTAGCAGTAAGTAAAAATGGAGTAGTAATCTCCTTCCACCCACCAAGTGAGAAATCTGGACCTGGATGCTGCTCTGTTAGATAATGCATCAAAATGAAGTAAGTACAGGAAAAGATATGAGCATGAGAAGAGGTACAGTAATATGATGTTCTCTGATACAGCAGTCTACAGACTGCGCACATCAGCTATTTGACATCATTATTTTGTGTTTTTTTTTTCCTTTTGTAGGTATCAGAGCCTAAAGGAGTCTTAAGAAGGGGTCTCAGGGAAGATAATAACATGGATATGTGGAAGCTTCCCTAACATAGATAACTGCATGGGCAGGAGCATCTTGAAACTGAGCATATGATGGCAGCTGGGAGTAGGGCGCAACTGGAGAAGTTGATATTTTGAGAGTAATTAAGAACTGTTGAGACAGGATAAAAAAGCCCAGGAAGGGCCTTGAGTTTGAAGTGTTTAATGCAGCAGACAACTGGGCAATCGGCAGAGGCTGCATAGGGAAGGGCTGTCCAGGGAATGTGACAGGATGAGAAAATGGTCTTTGGAGCAATGCTGATGAGATGGGATGGTATTTCATCAAGACCAGGGAAAATAATTTTGCAGTAAGAAAAGCTGTATGATGAACAGGAAAGGCTATGTCTTGGATAAATTATACAGAAAAATATCATCAGTTAAGGTACCCTTCTGTAGCACCTTAACCCAGCTGAAGTCCGGACTGTTTTCTCCCCAGGTATTGGCACTACAGCCCATGAAACCTCACAGTGAGGTTCTTCGGGGAACCAACCCAGATGAAAAGTAAGTCTTCCAATAACACCAGGTTTGTCCTGAAGCAGCACGATTCACTGAACTGCCTGATGTGCTTGCACCAAAGCACAAACAGTGTGAGAGGGAGGAAGAACATGGGACCAAAGTCAGGGGTGGGCATGGCAGCCCCCAGGAGGCCTGGGGTAAGATGTCTCGCATTCAACCCTCTGCCAAAAGCTGGGAGAAGTGTAAGGTTCAGAACAGTCCTAACCACAGGATAATAGGCTGATACAGTGTTGAGAAAAGGTATAGAAAGTGAAAATTAAGAGTCATGTTTTAGCTAGATAAATCCTGAAGGGGTGACTAAACATCCATTAAATGTTCTGGGAGAGAGAAGACAAGATTTGAACTTGGGCAGGAGGAGACAGGTTAGGAATTAAAAGGTAGATCTGTAAGTTATTGAAGTTTTAAATCCTATTTAAGATAACTTGTCTGCACATGCCGCTGCCTGAGAGGTCACTGCCCTGAAAACAACAGTTAGAAAGATGGTTCTCTTTGCTCCTACCTGCAGACATTTGTCTTTATAGCCATAATATTACCTTACCTCTTGTCCCATTACTAATGTTTTCTTAAAAGCCTATTACGAAGTACTGGTTGAATGCCCCAAATTTCCTGTTATTATTGCTGTAATTTCTTGTCTTTAGTTATTGCAAGAAGATTGTTTTTAAGATGTTTTCAACTGCTCCAAAACCAACTTAGACTGGGCTTAAACCCATTCCTTCTGGTAGTTAATTCCACTCACAAACTTCACCCAGTCATGCTTTTTCCTTAGCTACAAGGAGTTTTATTAGGCAGCATTAGCTTTATTGGCTCAAAAGAAGCCCTGCTCCAGCTGAGACAGTTTCTAAAATACTCAGAAGATTTTTCATGGAGACTGAGATGAGAGCTTTAAAACTGGCCTCAGAAACAAGGGAGCAAGTAGTTCTGTGGAACAACCACATACCATGGTCCCACTAAGGTGCCTAGCTGCTGACTTTACTTTGAAAAAATTCTTGAATAACTCTCAAAGTAATCCCCCCAAACCTAAATGCAGGTAAATAAGAAATTAGAAAATAAAGACAGGAAGAAGTGTAGTGAGCAAACATGAGGAATGCTGTCTCACAGAGTGCACGACTGAATCATGATAAATAACTTCTGTAACCTATTTTAAATTAAGATAAATGCAATGACATGGGCCTCAAGTTGTTCTTTTCCCATCATGACTGAAGATGTTTTCACAATCCTAAATTAAGAGCAAGCAAAGAAAACAAGAGCTTTGTCATTAAAATACTGGAATTCTTTTAACCACCACCAGCATCCAAGAGAGACAGGCGCTGCCCTGCCAGACCACTTCTCAGCTGACTGTCCACAACATAGCCCATGTGCTCAGAGCTGGACACCAGACTTCTGCAAGGGACAGCAGAGCAGCTCAGCTAAAACCAGTATCAACCCACTTTGTGGTAGAACTCTCCTCTCACATCCATCTTCTGACCTGCAGCTGACTTCAGCCCAGGAGGTAAGTTCAGCCAAGCAGGTCTGGACCACAACGCTGGTCTAGTGCATCGGGAGAGGACAGCAGAGGCAAGCTCAACTGCTGGTCCCTATATCAGTCTGTACGTAGAACAAATCATACTGGCTAAGGTCTTATTTCAAAGCTTACTGCAGACACAGCTGCACCAGTCTAAGATGGCACGTCCACTGCTGAGCACGTCTTGTGAACAATCTCTCCTCTGCTTCAGACTGAATTTAGCACGTTCAGTTAGGATGTAACCAGCTCTCACTGGTGTCTGCCTTTGCAGGCAGAAGCTTGGGATGCATGCAGTTTGTATACAGTTTGGAGAGGGCTGTGATTTAAATAAAAAATACAAAATAATGTCTAATAGGAGAAGTGCTGTAAGAATACTGAGATTTTCACAGCATTTTTCAGATATATCTGAGTGCATTTTACAGACAATGATCTGCTGAACTGTATCTGCTTCTTTGATATGACAATAGATGGTATCATCAGACATCAGTATCCTGGTTCATTGGCTACCCTTGATCCTAAAACACGGTCTCATTCAGAACACATTTTCAGAACACAGGAACAGATTTGTTTATCAAAAACTGTCCTTCAAACCCATGCGCAGTCTATTTTTAGAACAGGGAAATGCATTATAACCAACCCGTAGCATACTATGGGATGAATTCTGAGACTGCTGCTTGTGCCCTCAGGAAAGTCTTCTTACATACATGATTGGAAATCAAAAGTAAAAGCTGAGCAGACTTCAGTAGCTGAAATCATGTTAAGAAGCTGATCCCTTCGCTTTAATATCTGTAACCAGTTTGTCTGGACAAAATGTAGTATGGGCATCAAAGATGTAAATTTGTACTCAAATCTCACACTTTAAATACAGGACTATCTGGCCACTAGCTCCCATGTGTTGCTAGGGCATAATGTGACTTCTCTCCGCTTCAGGGTCCCAGTGGACTGGATTATGAACCAGCTGTGCCTGGCAAGCAAGGACCCAGAGCGAGAAGAGCGGCCTCAGCGTTACCCTGCAGCTCTGGGAAGCACACGTAAGAGCATGTGCAGAGAGGTGCTTCTGACAGACTCGTGTTCAGCTGTAGCAATTCATTACAGCCTCTCCCTCGCATGTGTGTGGACCTTATTCCCAGAGAGCAAAAAGCCTTTGCAGACTGACAACATTAACCCTCTTAGCGAACAGTGCTGGGAGGGAAACGGCAGGTTTCAGTTGCCTAGATATAGGTGGTATGTAAATCTGGCATGTCCTAGAAGGATCCAGGACTTCTACATGGGAACAGCAGATGAAACATAGGATCAAGGCTGAGGACCTCCCAGTGCCTAAATGACTCTTGATGCTCTTGTTCAGGCACCTGAGCGTACAGTATTCTGACCCAGAACCTCATCATAACTAACTCCTGGCAAAATATTTTCTCTAGTTGAAAATTCAAATGCAGACTTTTTTTTCGCTTGCCTTTTTTTTTTTTTTTAAGCTGAAGACAGGATGGGGAGGGAGAACTACCAGTGCCATGTGGAGAGATAGGCTGTAGTATCATCCTGGTGCAGACATCAGAAAATCCAGCCATGAGAAGCAAAGCTTTACCAAACCAAACTTTGTCATCTTGTCAGCTTAACTTTTCACTCCAAGACTGAAACTACAAAAGAAGGGGTTTGTTTTGCACTTGCTATCACTACTCAGTGGGCCAGCACTCTCAAGATAACTAATAACTGGGCTTCTTCAATTTTCAGGTCTTCAGATCTACACCTGGATTCCTTCCTAGGGCTTTTCTTGTCATGGACACAGGAGCTCTTGCTCCTTGACCATGACACAGGTCACAGAGTACAGAGGGATGCTTCGTGCTTTGTGACTTAGAGACCCAAGGGATGGGTTCAGACTGCCTGCTGTGGCACTCAGGTTCAAAAGGACTATTTCAGCTGCCAACAGCCTAAGGCTGCCAGAAGCTGGATGAAGAAAGAAGTAGACATGATACATAACTTGCACATACAGATACACGCACTTCAGATACAGCCTCTACCTCTTTCCACTGGGACCTGCCGTAAGGAGCCATCGGTGCTGGGTAGCTAGCTCTGTGTGCATGTGTGGTTGCCTCTTCTTGACTGGAGGCATACCTCTGACCTCTGACCACTGCAATCTCTGCGTTACGATGTCTGCGGATAGCTACGGCAATATTGGTAAAGTTACTCCACCTCTCTCTGTCCCAGTTGCCCCATCCACATAACTTATACCAAGTCTACTTGGAGCTGCAAATGTGAGACATGATTAATCAAAGACAAAAAGTAGTATAGACCTTCAGACTGAGGGAGCTGAGGGAGTCCAACAGGACCGTTATTGTTACCACAGGGTCAACATCTTGTATTCAGTGATGAAAGCCTCTCGGAGGAGTAATGCAAACCTATTGCTGGAATTAACACTCCCGCTCAAATTTGATAGTGCCCTTTATACAGGATTTTCATTTGTATTCACAGAAAAACATAAATAAGTGCTCAGGCTGGCCAATCTATTTCCTCTGTAACTGGCAGCATTCACAGTCACTTTATTGTATGAAATAATGTCTTGTTTTTTCCTCCCTTTATCTTGCTTGTGCCTGGCCTTCCATTAAAAGTTGCTTAGAAACTGCTTAGAGAATAGTCAGTAGTGCTTCTTATTGATATCTTCCTTTTGTGATTTCTTTGCTATTCTGTCTTTTTTTTATTCCTTTCCAGAAGCTTTTTAAGCTAGAAGAAGATGAAAAGAAACCGGAGAATCAAAGCCTAATATTTTTCTTTTTAAAAGGAACAGGAAAACCATCCTCCCTATATACATTGACATGTTAAACAAGAAAGAAATGCTCTTCTAATAAATGCTTCAGCAGGTCTTTAACGAGCGTGTTATTATCAAGTGCTTTACACATTCTCTTTAGCACCTTGGTAATTAAAAACAGGATAAATAAAGTTGTGCCCCTAAATATACCTTGCTATTGTCATTGTATTGAAATGGTGGAAAACGGGCACCACTATGACACCCGTTTTACCAGAGAGGCTTTGTAAGGGTGGTTTGAGCTGTCTCCTAAAAGAAGGCTGGAGAAGAAGTGACTGAGTCAGAGGATTAGCCACTGGACAGCAATGATCATGGTGGATACTGGGAATTTAAGCAGCAGGCTGAGGGAAGGGATTGTTTCCTTCTCCTCTGCTCTTGTGAGGCCACACTGGAGTTGTCAGGGGATGGGGGCTCGCTGGGGACCAGGAGCAGTGGGGGCTCGCCCAGGGTGGCAAGGCCTGGTAGCCAGAGCCATCCCACCACCCCAGCCAGGAGCAGGGCAGCCTGGGGGCAGGCAGGGGCAGCCCCAGCCCTGGGCACTGGGCACCTCCGTGGGGACAGAATGGGATGTCATCCCTGGCCATGGTGTCCCCACAGCACTGTGTGGAAGCGTCTGCCCACCTCCAGTTTCCAGGAGGATGCTGAGCCCCAGTAGCCCAGCTTCCCAGAATGGGGGTACTCTCAGGCCCCTGGCATCTGTGTCCAGTTCTGCACCTGCCTGCCAGTATAGAATTGGTATGGTCAGTCTGGAGCAAGTCCAGCAAAGGACTAGCAGAACAGTTAGGGGTGTTGAGTATCCAGTATAAAAGAAAAGACTGAGGGAGATAGGTTTTTCTGGCCTGGAGAAGATAAAGCAAGAAGATGAATCTAATAGCAGTCTTCTACTGGGGTATCAACAGGGGATTACAGAAATGATAGAGCCAGCGATATAAATGTAAAGACAAGAGGCAACGGTCCCAAGCTGCAGCAACAGAAGTGCTGACTGGACGTGAGGAAAACATCTTTTATGAAAAAAAAACCCCACATGTCCAGAAAAGCTGATGAATCTCCATCCTTGAAAACTTGTCTTGATAAAGCCCTGAGCAACCTGTTCTAACTTTGAAGTTAGCCCTGTCTCGAGCAGGGGACTACACTGGATAACCTTTAGCCAACCTAAATTTATTCTATGAAGCAATGATTCTACAGTCTCAGAGAAATATTATTTACTGTGGTAAATTAAATTCAGCCACACCTGTGAGCAGATGATCTCTGGTGGGAAGGCTGTCCACATGTATGTTGAGAGTGACAAATTTGGAGACTCATTTGAGAGGAAGTGATTTTATTCCATACCAATGGATCTCACTGTGCTTTGCATGAACTTTCAGCCTTCAGCTTTTGGCCATATGCTTGCCCAACACTTCTGTACTGGGACACTAAAATGTCTCCATACAGACATGAAGGTTGAAATAGCCTTTCTCCCGCAAATATTTTGTCTTTATTCACACCGAACTACGTCATTTCTCTAATGCGAGTTGTTGTTAGGGCTTGTGACTGTCATGGGCAGTAGCATGGTACTGTGTCTGGCTTTATTAAAATCCATGGTAAAACTCAATTTTCTGGCTTAACAAGATTTCTGCCTCTGTTCCCAAACTTCCCTGTATAAATAATATAGAATCATAGAATCATAGAATCACTTTGGTTGGAAAAGACCTTTGAGATAATCGAGTCCAACCTTTAACCTAACCCTGACATCCCACCACTAAACCATGTCCCTAAGCACCTCATCTATCCTTCTTTTAAATACCTCCAGGGATGAGGACTCTACCACCTCTCTGGGCAGCCCATTCCAGAGCCTGACAACCCTTTCAGTGAAGAAGTTTTTCCTAATGTCTAGCCTAAACCTGCCCTGGCGCAGCTTCAAACCATTTCCCCTCGTCCTATCATCTGTTACCAGGGAGAAGAGGCCGACCCCCACCTCACTACAGCCTCCTGTCAGGAAGTTGTA
>NW_009260616.1:2926557-2960984 GCF_000687185.1 Egretta garzetta
CTGCTGGATTGGGGGGTTTATTCCACTCATCGTCCCCATCTTCCAGCCCGGGAGCCTGGGTACCCTGCAGATAACTCATCGGGCCATTAAAGACCGAGGCAAAGAAGGTTGACTACAAAGGAAAAGGCCAATGAAAATATCTCAGCTTTATACATAAAGAGGAAGCACATATTCTTGAAGCTTTGTTACAGTTTTCTCTGTGAAAACTAACGGTAATATAACTACAGTGACTGTAATTTCAAGGTGTATTCTTCAGAACCACAGCATCTTAAAATATTGTTTATCATTTCCGTATTTCCTCATTTGTAGGCAAAAGTAATTTTTTCATATACTTGTACTTCTTGAAACCACAGATTTTGCTTTCCTTGAAGGTTTGTGACCAGTATACGGTTTTCATATGATTTAGCATGTAGAAACGAGACAGTAAATTTGACCAGGATTCGGGGGGGGGGGGGTGTCTGCAAATACCACTTTGATCTATGTAGAACTGAAGTCCTTAGATAATTTTTTTTGCTTCTTTTTCCCAAATTTAACTCATTGAGTCCTTTATTAAAGTGCTTCTGAGCATGGTTCTTTGCTGATCACAGTCTGATCAGCTTGCAAGCTAAAGGTCACATCAATTCACAGATGTCAACGTGCAGCTCTTATCTGTTTCAGTCCAGAAATTCCAGGAAATTATCACATGGAGTTCTCTGCGTGCCCTTCCAGAGCCCTATCTTTCAGGCTAATCTTTAAGATAGTGGTTGGGGTCAGATCTACACATATTAAAGTGTTTTTTTTCCCAGGAGAGAAATACCCCAGCCCCTTGATCCTGAGAAAATTATATTTTATTTTCTAAGTTGCTCTAGTTTTGCTCTCTTCTATTTTCCTCAGGTTTCCCTGTAGTTGACTGGGTTACCTCGTAATTATTTTAATAAATGGGCACATTACTGGCAAAATTTCTTCTTCTCAAAAACATGGTCTGTCTCTGACTTGAGCCCAAAGACTGATTTCTACACACAAATATTGCAGTGATGTTGTTCTGAAAAAACAGGCAGTGCTTTATTGGTTTTATGTGTTTGCAGAATATCCTTTCACCTTTATAATACCTTCAAGTATTACATTTTGGGTATACATCCTCTGAAGGAGGAATATACGAATTCTAGATCTACTCCTCTGTACACAATTGGCAGCATATTTTGTAATCAGCTTTTTTTTTAGTGAAAACAAAGCAAAGGTCTATTGCAAGTTAAAGGTGCTAACTGTTGCAAGACCTGCCGACTTTCAGGTTTTTGTTAGTTTGGAAATTAGTTTTGTTTTATTTTTACTGCCTTATATACTCATTTTAAGTAGTTTCTAAGTACATCCCACCTGGTTCATCACAGTGGCTAAGCTCAGGTCGCCACAGAGACACAGAGGTGCCCTGCCAGAGACCCTGGCAGGATAGATAACTGATGTGGAGGTAAAAGACCTGGTTGATAGAAGCCACTGGCCATCTCCCTTCTGGGGCAAAGTCTTAGAAGAAAACACTGGAAAAAATTACGTGGCTGGGCAGGTCTTGCTCCACAGGGCTCATGTGGTGCCATGTAGCTACCTCTTCCCATCCCCCTTTCCCCATACCAGTTACACCACCTCTCTTCCCTGCTCCTTTTCACCCTGGTGCCTTTGCCATGCGCCGCCTCAGCTCTGGGGTGCCCATCAGGGCAGCGCACTGGCTGTGCTGCTGTGAACCCTGTGGCAGGCTTTGTGCAGCAGCTGTCTGGTTTGGTTCCCCGCTAGCCCTGGGTATCAACCCCTACAGCATTTCCCCTGCCCTTTCCACTACCCTCTGCATTTCACCAGGACCATCCCGCTGTCTTCATCATAGGCAAAGCTTCAGAACCTTTCCATGGACATGGCCCTGGATGTGTGTGCAGCGGTGGCCACAGCTGAGCCTCACTGTCATTTAGGTGGTTCCTCGACTTGCTGGTACACTAGTGCATGTGCCCCAAGGAAAGCGGGGGGAGCATTTGGCTTGGGTTGTCACCCGGCATTTTGATGGCTTCTTTGATGCCAGAGCATGAGAGAGAGAGGCGTGTAGTGGTCTCAATCCACCCTCATTTAAGGATCTTCTGTTTGCCATACACTGAAGCCAAATTATCCTATTGCTCTCTGGGACCCACATTTTATAATTTACTGAATTTCTAGCTTGCAGATGCATGTACCTGTGGGAACTGGAGATGTGTTTCAGACCAGCTCCCATTCAGATGCAGACTCATTCATGCTGGCTAAACCCACAAAGGCCTCATCAACCCAGAGGAACAAGCTCTGTCCTCCAGGTCATTTTTCTTGGCTTGTACAAGGTTCTTCGAACTACAAATTTAGGTATCCCTCCTAATTAATGATCATTTTACACTGTCTTCAAAAGCCATTGGATTTTGATTAGCCAGCAAATAAAGATGGCTTCATTTTCTCCTCTGGGTACATATTTCTTCTGTCTCCTTAGCAGTTAATTGAGTAGGCGAATAATAGCCCGTGCACTTTAACAGGCTGCGTAGGAAAGGCAATACCAGCCTGGTCACCAAGAGAACTTCACTGACATTAAGCACTCAGCAAATCTGATCCCCCAAAGGGAGACAGAAGCTGCAGCAGTGCGCTCTGTTACATGGAGCCCTGACAGCTCCTGTGCAGCTGGTGCCTTGAACACACAGCACGCAGCCTTTCTTTGCCATAGATGCTTCAGCTCACTCGCTCCTCCACCCAGACCATATTGAGGAAGCTATTATAACAGGGAAAGAGAAAACATATTCTTGCTTCTCCTCAGACAAATGTGGAAATAGTCAGCTTTGGAGATGTCTAGGTCAACTCCGCTGAAGTTGACGAGGTGGCTCCATCACAACTTGAAGACAGAAATCTGCAAATCAGTGAGATGCCCTTCCCTTTATTTGTTATTACCCCTAAGTTGTTGTGCATTTCAACAGCACTCCAGGCAAAAACAAGGGCAGGAGAAGTCCCCTGGAAGTTTTGTAATTCTCAGCATAGTGGTTAGACAACATGTGCATGGAAACAGTGAAAGAATATGCCACCCTCCCCACTGCACCAACCAGGTAAAACACAGCATGTGAAATCAAATAGGCATCAAACTTGTCCTGTAATGAAGACATTGAGAACACGGAGTGCTGGGTATCCTCCAGATCATCTTAATACATGTTATTGGCCCTTGTTGAAATATTGCAAGGGCAGGAAACTTACTGTCATGTTTTCCAACGAGGTGCTAAGTTCAGAGGAACAAGCTGAAAGGAGGAAAGCTTTCAGCAAGTGCTGCTTTTGAATTCTCTTGGCCTTGGAGTGTATTAAGGCATTGTATACATTAAGTGTAAACAGATCCACCTACATATAACCAAATTAACATCAAGAGATGCTGAACTTGCTTCCACAGCACTTAAAGCAGCCCTTCAGCTTTTATAGGGTCGAAAGGTATTTTTGTCACTAGCTTCAGGCAAGACGTGAATACCAAACTCTTTGAACATAGTAAAGCCTGTGCAGTGATTCAACAAGCAAAAATATTTTTAAACACATTCTGGAATCCTTTTTATTGTTCAGTTCTGTTTGTTGGATTGTAACAGAAAATGCCTAGAGTTTTCATGGGAGGTCAACGATTGGGAGATGCTTTGTTGCCAGTGACAGTTGCGCATCTCTTCAAATATATTAAAATACCAGAAACAAAATGCTGCGACACATCTCTTTGGGAAGCTTAATGATCTTGTATTATTTCCATTAACAGGTCCCATGTTACTACCAGCCTACTTTCTTGCTCAAGAACATAAGTGAACACCTGACACTGCTTTTCTATTGCCAGTGGGAGGATGGTTGACAGGCTCCAGGAGAAGCCATGAATCTACCTCTTTTCACCACAAAATGATGTACTGCACCTGATAACACTGACTCTAAGGAGGAAATTACAGAGGAAGTTACCAAAAGCAATTATTTAAGTTAAAATATTTGAATGCAAAACCACCTAAAACCCAAAGTTTGCATGTGTGTATCCTGATGGACCAAGGTCCTAAGGTCTACTTTGTGACTGCTAGGGGAGCGAGAATAGTGCTAGAGGAAATCTTGTAAGGTGATGTAGCCCCAGGGTAGAGAACAAAGTCAATGACATTCACTTTCATACAAACAAGAGAATTGACATTATGTGTAGAACACCCACTTAGCTTTTCCTACATGCAAATATATAAATTGCCAGACTATATATAATTGTTCAGCCTGGAGAAGGCTGCAGGGAGACCTTATTGTGGCCTTTCAGTACTTAAAGGGAGCCTATAGGAAAGACGGGGACAATCTTTTTAGCAGGGCTGGTTGTGACAGGACAAGGGGTAATGGTTTTAAACTAAAACAGGGTAGATTTAGACTAGAGATAAGGAAGAAATTCTTTACAATGAGGGTAGTGAAACTCTGGAACGGGTGGCCCGGAAGAGGTAGTGGAGGCCCCATCCCTGGAAACATTCAAGGCCAGGTTGGACGGGGCTCTGAGCAACCTGATCTAGTTAGTGGTGTCCCTGCTCACTGCAGGGGGGTTGGACTAGATGACCTCGAGGGGTCCCTTCCAATCCAAAGCATTCTGTGATTCTATGATTTACAGACATTTTGAGTCCATTCCCTCACTTTCTGCCTTATGTGGACACACTCACTTTTCCTACAGAAAATTCATCAGTACAGAATCACAGATAAAGCAACGGTGAGGCAGTGTTTTGTAACAGGTGTAAGAGCCCCACAAGAGGGATTAAGAAGCTCAAGCTACAGAAGGTTTATTCTTCCTCATGACAGCTGGCAGAACCTCCTCCTTTCCTCCTGAGATGTATTCATTCATCAGTAGCCACCAGAAGACATGGCTAATTGACACCCACCAGCACATCATGGGCACAACCATGAACATCTTCTGTTACCACAAGCTCCTGTCTGTACATATGGGGTCACACAAACCACCTCTTACGTTTTTCTCTCTTCTGAGTTGGGACACCTACAAGATAAACTATTTCTCTGCTCTGGAACAGTGTAAAACAAGTTGGTAACTGTGGACTTTCAAGGTGTTGGCACTTAAAATATAAAATTGGTCTGGTGTTATTGGTGTGTTTTCTACATCCTTTTTCATCAAAAAGACCTGATTGTATAAGGAAATTGGAGGGTGACTCCTAAGCCTTCTTTTGTAAATTTTGGTTCAGAAGTTTTCCCATGATGGACACAGTCAAGAAACTATGTAATTAAACAAAATGTTTACTTCTTAGTATTACTGTCTGCCTTGAATTTTTAAATGCTTTGTGCTTAAATATGGAAAATAAAAGTGGAAATGCTGAAAGCTATTCACAGGCTGAAGTGAGGCAAAATGATGCTGTTCCATGGCCCAAATCCTACAAAGGCTTTTTTTGGTTCTCAAGCTACTTTAGTCACACAGCTTGTCCCACAGAAATTAAGTAATCCTAAAACTGATGGGGAGAGGAATGGGTAAAAAGTAAAAATGATCCTGAATGATAGAAGCTTTCGTCAAGAACTTTGTTGACACGGTTGCTACAGTTGAAAAGTAGTTTTATCCACAAGTAGGCATCTTCTGCTCATCTTCATGAAATTAAACCTGTTCATAAGTGTAGCCAGGTTCAGGACCTTGGATTATCAACCCTTCAGGAGAAAGGCAGGCTTTGTTTTGGTTTAAGTTCAGCACTAATTGCCTTACCAACAACAGAAATGCAACAAACCCACACTCTGCATCCAATGAAGAACAGCTAGGAAAGGTTTGAGCAGGCAAACCACATTTTTGTGCAGTAAACTCACCACGATTCCCATAGCTAGCACTTTTCCAATGTATAATTAATTCAGCACCAAAAGTTGCACGGTACCAAACAGTCCTGCTTTTTCACATGGCATTACTTTTTTGTACATCCCCATAACACTGGAGGGTCAAGAAGCTAAGACTGAGACAGGGTACTTGTGCCTGGTCACTGGTGGTTGAAGTCGGTGAGAAGAGGAAACACAGGGAAGTGGAGGCTCTGGAAGATTAAATGACTTCTTCAAGGACAAGCAGGTCTCTGGAGGCACAGGTGCATCACAGAGCAAGAATAAAATCAGCAGTCACCTGACATCTTGTCATAATCTATACCCACAAAGAAATACCACCTTTCTGAGACGAGAATAATCCTACTGCATCAGGATTTTGATAGTTTTGAATAATGTAAAGGTGCCATTTTCAATGGATTTCAGAACATGCTGGCTCACGCCAAAAGTTCTGTTTAAAGGCAAAGAGCACAATTATTAGCTCTTTGAGCCCGATGTTTTGCCTGAATTGTTTGGTCTCACCTGCAGAAATACCATAATCTCTGCTTTCTTCAACAACTAGCATAAACTTTTCCCTGAAAAAATTACTCCAGTGGATCATTCCTTTTTTCCATATTACTGCTGATTTGATGAAGACAGCTGTAGGTTCTATTAG
Organism: Egretta garzetta; assembly: GCF_000687185.1. NCBI lineage: Eukaryota > Metazoa > Chordata > Aves > Pelecaniformes > Ardeidae > Egretta > Egretta garzetta. The sequence continues at coordinate 2,932,997 of NW_009260616.1, forward strand.
ATCAGTGTGACAAGGACCATCTTATTTTCCCCAAGGCAATCTCAGCCTGACATTTAGCTGACATACCCAACACGTTAGTCCACCAAAGGCCAGGGAAGTTCTTGTGCTGCTGTCACTGGGGTGACCCCTTGCTTTGATTTAAAATATTTGATACTGTCACTCATGGATGGCAAATAGACAATCACTTTGGCAATGGCATCATTGCCTCAAGATTTGGAAAGGTGCAAGGTGATATTTTTCCAAAGTTTATTAACTTTTAACTAATTATTGCTTTTGTGAATATTTTCCATTAGGGGAAGAAAAGAAGAAAGCAAAACTGTGACATGGCAAGGAGTGCTTACCTTCTGTGCTGAAGAGTGATCCTTACTTATTCTTATTACTAATGGGCACAAAGCTCTTTCACAATTGTTTTTTCCTAGACTCATCATGCCTGAGCCCTCACTGAGCTCTCCTACAGCCCCACCATTTCCCCTCCCCAGCATGGGGCCGTGCTCCAGCGCCAGGCAGGCTGGTCCAGCCCCGTCCCCTGCCTGCCCCGAGAGCTGGGAGCAGCTGTTGGGCCAGCGGATGCCTCTCAGACCTCTGAATGCCTCCTCCCAGGCCACAGCCGCCCTGGCTGGGGGCCAGGAGCTGCTGTCACCACCAGGCCCAGCGAAGAGGAGGCACGCTCCCTGCTCGGCGTGCCGCCCAGCACTGCGCCAGGTGGGATGAGCAGGAGGGGGATGCCGCAGGGACAGGAGCTGGTCCCCTACTCTGCCGGTGGTGGAGCAGCCTTCCCCAGGGACATTCCTCCTGCTTCATTTCTATTGCTGACATGGGTCACTTCAAGGACCCTGAACTATGACTGCTTCCTTTGTTTTGGTTTGTTTTATTGCAAATAGTAGCGATAGCACATTGTTCTTTTCTTGAAAGACATAGCTGGACATTAGGTTGACTGGGTTGACGGTTGGACTTGATGATCTTGGAGGTCTTTTCCAGCCTTAATGATTCTATGATTCTATGGCATGGGCTTTTGCATCACTGAAGGCTAGATAAGATAAACAGCCTAAAGTTCAACATAAAATTCCAGGACCTGGCTTTTGAAATCTGTGTATAGCCAACTTGTGTGCATATATAGTCTTCTAACTGTCATACCCTACAAAGGATCTCCTCCCATGCCATCCCTAGAGTTAGTTCATGGAATTCCCTCACATCCAAAGAAAATTCAGACCAGAGAGGTGACAAACCCTACATAGCCTTTCCCTGAAACAGTAGGAAAGAGATATTAGGAGAAGAGAGCTGGAACTGGACAGAACAAATTGGATGTTCAACCTTCAGGGTGAGCTTCAACTTCTCATAATTTTTTCTTTTTTTTTTTTTCCCTACCAAAACAGGAGCGTGCATTCTTTGTTATCATCATGTTCAAATTTCAAATCCTTGTTGCAGGAACGAATGCATTTTCCCCTGTTTTCAGCAGAAAATCACTTGGATGCATTTTATTCCAAATTCAGATATCTTCCTGCACCTGTTAATACTACCACCTAAAGCCTTTTAAGGCTTTGTGTGTGTGTGTGTATGTCCTGTATCACGGAAAACGAATGTTATGAAACTACAGTTCCATCTGGATTGTCCCATCTGCCTATAAAATGTCACCGGATGCAGGGGTGGGCTCATAGATGTTTCTAAGGCAGAAGACCTCAAGCCACGTATGCCCATACTCCAATCGCTGTTGTTGATGCTGCCAGCTGGAAAAAGGGACTTTGAGTCCACAATACTGGCAGTCGCTAACAGGGCTGAGAGAGGAAGAGGAAAAAAACTTGAAGAATAGCTGAAAAGAGCTGAAGGAACACGCATACCAAGAGACTTGTCAAAGTACACATTGCAGCAATACAAGTAGCTCTCCAATAGATGTTTATACATTTATTTTGAGATACAGTATGGGAAATACTGAATGGGACTGGGACCTTGTCACTGAAGTGTTCGGTCTGTATTGCAGAAACACTGGGCAATGACTGCTCCAAGGCATTACATCTTATCATTCTGATTAATAGCTCCTTCACTATGGCATGTTTTTATGCCAGACACTTTCATTACTGTGGTGGCAGTGTGCTCAGGAACTGCAGAGAACAAAATTGGATTAGCAAATCCCAGAAGGTTTACCCTGAGTTGGCTGGAGGCCACAGACCTTTTTTTTCTGAGGAGAAGATACCACCCTCTGGAAGGACAGATATCATCCATATCAGATCCAGGGTAAAAACCACATGCCATACAGTGTGCTTGGGAAGATAAATCACACGCAGGGTAAATTATCTTTGGAGTTTCACTCATTCACTTTCAATCAGCCAACTTGAGACCTAATCTGTGGCCCCAAAAGAAGACAGGTGTGACCTCATTATTTTACAAAGCAAATAAATTTGTTTTGCAGCCTACTCATCATTCCCAGCTCAGTATTCCCTTGGGAAACAATATCCAGAAGCACAGCTGTAAGGAAGTACAACCCATTTTCACATGAATCTAAAATCAAAAGTAAGAAAGCAACATGGTGCATGTTTACAGGAGGGTCTGATCAGCATCTCCTCTGCAACCTTCTCTTACTGATGAACGGGCAAGAGCATCAACCCTACATCCTACCCAGTCATCAAAAGGAACATAATAAGATGACCAGTAGCTAGAAGAAAGAGAGAAAGCAGTCTCTGTTAAAATACACCTCATGGATCATTTAAAAAAACACAACAGGGTTCCACTTTGCTGCACTCTAGTCATCCAGCTAAGGATCCCACACCAACAGGGCGACAGATTTTGCTTGTGCCTTTGTAAGCAGTATACAGGTGCATTGAAGAGGATGCCTGATCAGCATCTTCTCCCTTCAGTGCTTGCACCGCATTTCCATGCCGGGAGCTCACAGTGTACCAGTCCATCGGGGATCGCATTAGGAATTGTGCCTGGCACCTGCAGGTATGGAGCTGAGAGAGGACCGTGGTGCCGTGTACAGCAGGTGCTGCTCCCCAGACCTTGGTCACTACCGGGTGTAGATCCTGGAACAGAAGGGGACAACCCTATCTGGGGAAGGAGCAGGCAGATTAGGGCAGCAGGACATTGCAGCTTGGATTGCAGCTTGTCTGACTTGTCTAAGTTTCCCTGCAGGTGGATGTGACTTGCATGCTGGGGTGGTGAGAGCAGGGTAACTAGGTTTGGGGGGAAGGGGAACGCCTAAGTGTTTTGCTGAATTCACTCTTTAGGACTGTGGCAGGCTGTGGAGCACATGTGTGCTGGCTGAGTCTCCAGGGTGCACACTGGAAGGAGGAAAACACATCACTGAATTAGTGCTGTGGACAATTATACACCAGATCTGTAACTGAGGAGCTGGGAGGTGGCAAAGGGTAGTGACAACTGCACTCAGGATTGCCCATTCAGCGTGGAGAGCCCTGCTCTGCGTCCCGTCCCCGCCAGCTCAGTTCATCCTGGGCACGTGAGGGCAGAGGTGCTGCACCAAACCCAGAGCACCCCCTTGCTAGCCTCTTGGTTTCTCCACCCTTCCCAGCCTCTTGGTTGCTCCACCCTTCCCCATGGGGGAAGACCCCAACCTGGGGGCCGTCCCTGCAGCAGTCCCGGGGCTTGGGTTACAGGACAGTTTCTAACTTTGTGCCTGTCCCAAGGCATCAGGGCAGAGGCACATGATTTGTAATTTATGAGGACACCCATAGAGCTGTCACTTTCAAGGCAGGTGTTGAGAAACTGGCAAGCGGCCCAAGCAAAGAAAAAGACTGACCTCACCCTGAAATAATGGTGGCCAACATGGTCACAGGACAGAGAGCATTGACATAAGTGGGCTTTAAAAATAACTGGGTCATCCCGCTAGACTAGCTCACTGTCTTATACAAAGAAGCCATGAGGTACCAATTTATAGTAAAAGTAGGAGTGTAAACAGCTATTCAAGGGGTTGATGAAGGTGTAGTGTTTTGAGTCATCATTTTATTTAGCTTTTTTAGTTCTCCTTCCTAAATCAAATTTTAAGTCACACCACTAGATATAGCATCAGAGTAAGAGGCAAGCTTTCAACGTCCATGCACCAGAGGCCAGGCGGCCACGATCGTAGAACGGTGACCACTCTGCGTTGTGGCTGTGGACACCTCGCTTCGAAACCGAGTTACAGCAAAAACCTGAAATGGCTGTTGAACTAAAAGATGAGCATTGTAGATCTCTTCCAGCTGAACTATTCTAGTCTGAAAACGAAGCAAAGGCCACAAATATATAAACATTTTGTTGCAGAGGAAAGTTGCTGAATATGTGCTAATAGAACCTGGCCTTAGGAAAAAAGGAGAGGAAATCCAGAGAGGAAATGACTATTTCTCTACCTAATCCAAACTCTGGAAAAAATCTTAAAGCAGACTGCTCTCCATTCAGATCTGAGACAGGGCTGAGTGCTTTCAGACAAATGCTGTTTTGCAAAACACGCTTCACACTTCCTAAGATCAGGACATTTTGCTGCAATTTGTAAGAGGAGAGAAACAGGATTTGGCTTAGCCAGAAACCTCAAATAGTTTCAATAGTTATGAGAGTTTCTAGAGGCCAATAGTGAGTTAGGTTTTGACATCCACATCCATAACACACCTATTCCTGGATTTACAGCACCCATTTAATTCCACACACAGCTGAAGAGCACTTAACTGCTGCTCCTGCCTTCTCCAGCTCAGTCTGTCACTGGAGAGAGAGAGAAAGGATGATTTCCCTATAGAAATCTCTTTAAAAATTACTCTTTCATGCCACCTGAATGCTGCAAAGGGAAAGGACAAGAACAGGGACTAGACACTGGCTACTGCAGCTCTGTGAGAATACAGACACTGCATGCCCAGGAACAGGAGAATTAAATGCGTGTACTGGTTAGCACTATTGATTTTGTCAACCGTGTAAGTTCACAGCAAATTCTTCTCAGTTTTTGTTTCCTAAGGGAAAACTGCTCCTCAGCAAGTGTATACAGCACCCTTGGGTTTAGCAGAACTGCTTCTCTCAGCCAGGAAAACAGAAACAACTGATACCAACATGGAAAACACTTGCTTTTGCTCTGACCAAGCGTGCCTTTGAGTCAGCTGTTAATGTTTTGTCACATGGTGACCGTTCCTCATCTGAGTAACTAGCGAACTACCATAAAAAGTCCAGTATCGCTGGCATTAAGTTGTTTGTCAGGCTTGTAAAGTGGTTGCCTAAATCAAGACATCAAGTTACCAGAGGTCAATAGATTGCTATTTCACGCTTGATTATTTCCATGCTCCCTCTAAAAAGTACTTGCTAATTTTCAGTTTCTCAGCTAACCCTTAATGATGTCAAAAACATCTTGTTCCAGTAAAGCGTCTATTCTGCTGCTTCACTTATTCAGTTTTAGCATCCTCAGCTCATCACCCCAGAAGAAAGCAACACCCTGTCCCATGTACCATGTTCAATTTATATTTAATTTTTCCATTACAACTTGCATCATGAACATAACTCCTACCTTTGCAGTAGTGGAAGACTTCAGTAGCCCAGGCGTGAAGGTGTCAACTGGCAAGAACAGTTAAAACAAACTGGGAGAATAACAGCCAGTATGCATTTTAATGCTTTTTTTTTTTTGGTCAAAAAAAAAAAAGAGAAGAAATCCTTGTTTCTGGGACCCATTTTGTAAGACAGACTGAAAACAGGCTGTAAGCAGTTTGCAGCATTTCATGGCAAATTGTAATTGACAGGCCAATTAAAGAAGAAATACCCTCAACAAAGCAGATTCTGTGAGCCCAAACATCTTATCAAAGTGACAGGCCACCTAATTAGCTTCAAATGGAATTAGGAGCTTCCTCCCTGTTTTTTTCCCAGTAATATGGCCATCCTAATTATCCATATCCTATTTCATTCATTCTGACTGTAAACGCCTTTCCAATACAATAGATCCCTTCTTAATCAGTGTACTAGAGACTAGGCTTGAGAAAGCCACAGTGCCCGTGCAGTTGTTCTAAGCTGGTGAGGTCCTCTTCGGTATTTTCTCTGCTACAACATAACTGAGAATTATGTTGACCAGCCAAATGACTGTAATTTCTGGATAGGTAACTAGGAAAAAATTGACCCTGGAAAAATGGCATTCCCAGGTGTGTCAAAGAGCTATTATAGGCTGCCACAGAGCAACAGTAGAGCCTACAAGGTGGTGACCATGTAAACCCTGAGATACCTGTAATTTGCCAATTTAGCCCAGTCGGTAGGTACTTTGCACAGTAACTGTCCCAGAAGGACTTTTTTTTTCAAAATTATCTTTTCCCATTGTTTTAGCTGCCTGCTCTGTGTGTTTTATGTTCAGAAAAAGGAAACTAAGTTAGGCTTTGAGTGCTTGTCTGAAACAAGTCCTGCGAAATGTTTTTGACCCTGTGGCAAGAGACAGAATTAAACAAGACATGCAGAGAATATTAAAGATAAAGTCTCAGCTCACTCTCCAAGTTACAGACACATTTGGTCGTAATGACAATCTAGGCACAAGAGGATCCAATCTTGTACATAGTATCTACCAGTCCAAGGCTCCATGACAATCTTTTACCAAACATAAATGTCTTCTCCAGATAATGCCTATCTGCCTGTTAATTGTATCACCTGGTCTGGTATTACCCATCCAAATATTGGATAAAATCAATATGAATGGCTATTAAATCGTAATATTTGGCTTACTGCTGGATGTGTAGTTTTCCCTGTATGTACACTTTTTAGACCCTATATCCTTAAGTAAATTGGAAGGGCAAGTATCCTTGACTTTCCCTAGACTTGTGCTGTTAAATTACTTAGCAAAAGGTGAATCTAACTGGTTAGAATTTTGTAAATAGGGAGAATTTGACAAGATCATGCTAGTGAAAACATATAAGGGAGGAGTCAGTTCTCACGATACTGACCCATCACCAGGAAAACCACCCACAGATCGCTTGGGGCAATGGGCGCACAGGGTGTCTCCAGGCACAGCCCCATAATCTACCTGTTGAGTTGTTAAGCAGAGCAGGACTGAGCTCGGCGCTGCCAGTATCTCAGTGAGCCCTTCTTTATCTCATGTCCAGGGAGAGGGGTGGCAGGGGTGTGAAATTTGGTTTGGACTACTTTCTTAAGCAATCAAAAATAAGTTCTGGACAAATTCACTAGAAAAGCAAACAACTAATAGCTTGGTTTTGCTAGAGCTGATCAGTTACGAGTCCAGAGTAAACCATCCAGGCAGGTCAGAGCATCGCTTATTGGAGTTTTGTACCAGACTAGCTAAACACAAATAATCTCCAAACAACAGCCAGAGTTGCTGGGAAGCTACTTGAAGCTTTACAGTTATCCTCATTATGTTACAGGTTAAGTAGGTTACATGTTTGAAGGTAACCTACCAGCAGACATCTTGATGACATATTTCCAGGCTGACATCACCCACACATTTCACTTCTCGATAATTAATTCTATGCAGCACGTGTATTGTTGCAGTCACATAAAAGCTTTCATTATGACCCTGACACCCTCGTTAAGATTGCACTAAATTTTGCATGAAAAGAAGGATTCCACCTGTTTGTATTTTTAGAAATAATATACATGCGCTACTCAAAAAGCAAAAGCTTTAATTTTGGAAGGGCACTGCATTTTCAAGCAAAGAAAGATGCTCACAGAAGTAAGACCTTGTTTGGTAGAAACACTAGTGTAATTTAGAGACCATGTCAGGTGGAAGAGTGTCTGAATTATTCTACAGCTGTATGCCATTTCCTAACTATATGCTGGTATAATGTCAATATACTGTGGGTATGTTGATTAAAGCATGTTGTGCAAAAGTGAAAACATACAGTAGTCCGTGCTTATTTTTCTCTTCCATGTCTAATTGTCTGAGCACGTTAGTGGAGAGACAAGAACTGTACTATTTCTGATTTCAGGGAAATTTCCCTTCTTGTTCTTAAACATCTTTCCTTGCCATAAATGCAGTCAATGAAACAGTAACACTGGTTTTGACCCCAGTGCAGGTTGCAAGTGTTGTCCTTGGCACCGCAGCTATAAATGCCTCCAGTTTCCCCAGCACGGCCTGCAGTGCCCTTGGTTTGCACTTAAGACTTGCCAGTATACCCAGCTGCCTGCTTGCTCTTCTAGTCACTGAAACAGCTTAGCCACTAGGGAACAATCTTATGGAAGTGCTTTTCATCACGGAAATTCCTTTGCTGACCTACCATATTTTTTTCCCTACTCCTTCTTTTTTCCCTAATCCTTGCAGTCAGGGATATTTCCAGCTCAGATATTATTAGGAGAGTGATACAACATAAATATCAAAGGTGCTGTACACCAAACTAGGTCCAGAAGACTTTCTTATTATCATGCCAGCTGTCTTCCAGCCAGCTGGGTGGCCAAGAAAATAATAAATCTGATCCATGCAAAGCAGTTGGCCTGGAATGCCTCACTACCCACAGGTGAGCATGGGATCCAATTGACTAAATCTTCATGGCATCCCAGAAGATTGCACTTCTCCTTAGTCTTCAGTCAGCAACGTCTACAGTTCTTCATGGCTGCATCAACAGACCGTCTTTTTCCTCCACTCCTTCTCCTTTTCCTCCACCACTCCGAAGTCAAAAGATTTTCTTTTTGCCAGGGGATTCCTTTATCCTGTCTACTTTCTGAGGCTACTTTGTAGAAGTTTTCCCTTTCAGCAGATTTAGGGTCCTCTGTGACCAGAGCTGCAGGGTACTCAGTAACTTGAATTAAGCTGGCACTGTTGCAGTGGGCATTCATACTGAGCTTGATGCAAAGTTACTCTGTCACTAGCAAAGTAGTAAAGTATATTCCCAATTATTAAAGCTAGTTGATTACACCAGACTCAAAATTTTAATTCCAACCAGGAAGAACATACAAAAGTGTCTCCACTTAGTTACCCCAAACCATAAAGTGTTCAGATGTTCATAGATTTTTGGATGTTCAAAGTCTTCAGATGTTGCAGGGTTCAGTGTCTGCTACATAACCAGTTCAGAATTAGACTCAGAAACCTGCAGTATATGCTCACCTGCAGATATTTCCTTCATTAAAATATCCTCTCTTTCATCAGCTACAATAATCTGTGCTGTCCTTCCACAGAAAGCTCTGCCCATGATGCTGTTACTCTGTTAACACCTGCTATATCCCTCAGGATTGTGTAAGGGTAAACTGTTACCAATTCTAATGCGACAAACTTCTATTATTAAAGCTAATTTCATTAAGGAACCATAAAAAAAAAAGTTGTTTTGTTTTCTGGGGGAATCAAATCACAGTCAAGAGACCCATTCACTGCATTGGGTAGAAAAAAGAAGCAACAGGCTACCGCAGAAAGCCAACAGCCTAAAGTGCTGTTAGAAACGCTCCATTTGGAAAAAAGATTTCTTGGATTTCAAGAAATACCTTTAGAAAGAAATCACTGTGGTGCTGTTCTTATTCATAAACATCTGAACTGGTTTAAAGAAAAGAGCCCAAAGTCTCTGGGAAGTAAGGCCTGGGAGGACAAAGTGGAATGGATATCTCTCAGTGGAAATCTTGTAGGCTCACATTTCACAACCCTGTCTGTCCCCATTAGTTCCAGTTGCTAGAGGGTCTGAATGGACTTCCCATTAAATGTTACATTTAGCTCCCTCCCCCGCACCTTTTACACAACCCTGCTTCTCAGAGGACAACTTAGTCTGAAGCAAACATGACTTGCATACAAGATTGTGTTTTGCTATAGCCACATTAAAGATTTTTTGCATGCTGAAATGAGAAAAAAAGTAGTAAAGATCTCACAAACTAAGACCAATTATAAATGAAATACACAGATATATCAACAGAGCTTCATTTGGGGAATTAGTATTAGAGCTTTTTGGAAACAGGAACATGCTATAGATGTGAGATAACATACATTGGAATCACTCGTTATTTCTTTAAAAGAAAGTGTAAGTGGCCTTTTTATTTGGTGAAATGCATTTTAAAACTTCAGGGCACAAAGTTGCAAGTCCCCTGGCTCGGTGTACTAAAATCTTAATTTCTAGAAGCATTTAACTGTTCAGGTTGTTACCTATTCAAGAAAGCCCTTTCTTAAGTGCAGATGAATATATGGATACTTAAGCATGTGGTTAGGTCCTTTTCTCAGTTACAATTCAGCTTTTTGAATCTAAAAAAGCAGTTCTTTAAAGTTCATTTTGTGCAGAACCAATTAGCTGTCATCCCTTCTTGTGATTTCATGAGTAGCAAAGGTAGGGTTTAGTTTGGTTAACACAAGAGAGTAGGCCAAAGCTGCTGACAGCAGCCAGGTTGGCGCGGCCTGGCAGGGAATGAACTGTTCTGGTCTCAGCTTTTTGCTGCAAGCCCTTTACCTGTAAATCCGGGGTGTGAGGGAGGCCGGCCAGCAGTGGCTGCTGATTCACGGCTGCAGCCCAGCAGAGAAAAACCAGTTGGTGGTCTCAAACCAGGTGTTTGTGCATGGCAAAAATCCCCAGCACTAATCGATACCCTCGATGGCAGAAGTCACGGCAAGAAGAAGCAGGACCAAAGTAAGCAGGGAAATACATCAGCCAGCACAGGACCCTGCTCTCCTCTAAATGGGAAGGGGAGGCACAAAAGGAAAAGTTTCTGGAGCGAGTCGTACAAATGGGTCAGCGTGGCAGGAATGGGTGACAGTGTCCAGGCTGTATCCTTTAGACACACAGTGCCCAAAGAAAACCCGAGACACTTTTCTAGATGAAGTAAGATTTTGCACAAAGAAAGAAACAGAACACAGCACACTGTACAGGCAGTCTGGAGATATCAAACAATCCCTACCTAAGTCTGAGATACAGCTGCAAAAAAAAAATGGTCCTGTATTCCCGTGGGACAAAGAGGGAGCTAGCAACTTGGTAATTTGCTCCTACATCAGCTAGAAAATCTTTGCCACAAATTAAAGCAAAAGGTCAGGACTACTAACTCTCACCCCCACTGAAGTCTTGTCACTGAAACCGTAAGTACAGCCAAAGTCTAACTCACAGTCAATTTTTCTTTAATTCGCCAGATGGCAAAGATATGGAAGGAAGAAGCAGCAGCAAATTTCCCTTCCCCACCGTTAGGAAAAAACTGGTCACAGGAACAAAATATTTATGGCTGATTATATGGGGACGGTCAAAAGATGGAAAACACCGGCTATTAGATAACCCTCAAGCTCCTCTCATCTAGCTGAAGTGCGTGTGACCACATTGTCTCATACACATTCCCAGCCACCGCTAATTCATTCCTTGCAGACCTGCACCCTTTCCCTAAAAATGACAGATGCCGGTGCTCTAACACGGGTCTGCCCAGATGCATCCCCCCCACCGCCCCAGCCTCCGCCCGGCCAGCGCTGCGGGAGGCTGGCTGGCATGGTGAGTTAAGCCTAAGATTCTCAGGATTCCCCACAACATAACAGCAATGCTTCGGAGAGTTTCTGCAGCTTGTTATGGGGGATGCCACACATGGTTAGTAGAGGGTATATTTTCATTTAGTCTGAATGCTTGGCACCCTTGGACCGTAAACAGAAGCCTAGGTAGAAATAGATGGAATTATTTACTTACACTTCCAGTGATGAAAATGATTAGTCAATTAACTTTACTAATATACAGTGTCTTGTGAGAAGATAAGATGTCAACAAGCAAAGCTAGCCTCCAGGTCATGTCAAAAAGAACAAGCCCGCTGGCATTTAGGCTGATTTATTGTGAACTATGACAAGTATGCAAATTATGAGAGTACCCTTTTATGTTTACCTTTGTGCATTTTTCTTTGGCTGTTTCTGATGATAGGCAGATTAGTGCGGCTACTTATAATCTGATCTCATTGACAGGAGAGCGTTCAGCCTGGAGCGATGTCCTGCAGCCCCAACTTCCTCTACTACACCAGGCTGAGGCCCCCGTGTTGGTAAATAGTTTCAAGAGGAAAATGGCAGCTAAAATTAGCCACGATGACATTACAGGGGTCACTGAAAAAAAAGCCCGGATGAAAAAAATTTATAACATGAGACAGGTTCAATTAGTTATTCAGTTCATTTAAGTAGTCCAGCTGGACAATTATAGACTGCTACCGATTCCATTACATAACCATGAAGCAATGTCCTCATGAACTTCTATTTGTGCATCACTGTATCTGTCCCAGGACCTCTAAATATCTTTTCAGTTTACTTATCAAATCCACCACCCCTTGTACAGGATAACTCCTGGGCTATAATCCTGTGTGTGTTAACCACACTACATAATAAAATTTCATGGTGTCTCAAGCCATGTAGGTGCTTCATGATTTCTCCAGCTGAACCACCATCTCAGGTACCAAGCGTGGTATGATCATGGATAGCCTGGACCAGAGGTTTCCATTCATTTTATGCGAAAGTAACTTCATCCTCTCATTGTGCACTTCCACCCTCCTGGGTGGATTTAGTCTGCCTCTGCTAATCAGCTGCTCTCACCCTACTGAAGGAAGTGGAGCCCTACAGACTACGATCTAACAACAGGGATCCCTTAAACACATCTAGCTGAGTGAAACTGGTTAAGGAATGAATTTGACAAGCATTCCTTGGGTCAAAACTGTCCCAAACTCTCTGTTTAACAAATGTCATGTGAGAAATCCTGCCACAGGAACTCTGTGAACTCTCCATGTCTTTGATTCCAGTGGGCAGTTTCAGTGAAGAGTAAATCCAAGTATTATGCTCTCCAGAGAGCACGCTTTAGAGATTTCCTGTGAACATTCATTTTCCATCTTTGACAAGAGCTACTCCAAACAATTTGGACTCTCTAGGATGTCCAGGGTCCTTTCAGATAACCAAGATGGCACACTCCAAGTGATGGGCAATACACAGTTCGGAATATAAGGAGCAACATGTTTATGCTTGTCCATATGCCCAAATAACCCCCAAACCGCCTGCAACTTCCTGGCCTTTTTTGTGTGTCTGGACATTTTGTCTGCACTAGTGCTGGCAGATGTGGTCTAGCATCAGCAGCAAGCAGAAATTTCTGACAATGAGTCGCCCTGAATTTTGGTGCATTTGCTTGCAAGGACCTTTCATTGAACACGTTCCAGGACAGTTTGAGGCAATATTCAGGCCATTGAAAATACAGAATATTAAAGAACATCTGATATTGAAATAAAATTTAGTATCTGTGTAATCAGTTGGTGAGTGTGGGCCCACCTCACAGCGAATAGGAATATGTTAAAGCAGCTCTTCAGCTTCAATTGTGGGGGCTTGCATTTTAAATCCATCACGTCTCCCAATTCAAGCCGAAGCCATAGATCAAAATGGCCCTGACACAGTAAGGGAAGTGATGGTAACAAAGCAGACCCATTTTTAGATCTCATCAGCTTGTACTTAACTGAATGCTTCACGTAACTACCATTTTTCTCATTTCTGGCGCTTGTTTCCAATGTGTTGTGCTGTAAGATACTCCAGAGCTTTCAATATTTTCAGCTACTAATTCATACCTTTTTATGGTAATCCTCTCCCCACCTTGAAAATAAAATAAAAAATAATTAAAAATGATAGTTTGCATGTATATTGCTTTAATGTGCAACATAGTTGTTGATTTGAAAAGTCATTGCATCAGCGGGAAAAATGAAATTTTCCATCGCAAGGCTGTGTGAATTATCTGGAAGACCCTCTCTCTCCTAAAATCAAGTAATGCTCAGCCTCACAGCACCAATCACTGCTGCTACGTTCCCAAAAATCTGAAAAGCGGTTCAAAGGGCAGCCTACCCTAGGACACGCAGAAAGGTCAACTCCACTTTAATTTTTTCCAGCAAGCATAACGCACCCAGGCAACCTACAAAACTGCATGGTCACCGGCGTTCCCGGCCACTGGCGAGGGCTCACAGGGTGGGCAGAGCCCGCACAGCCACAAGTGAGCTCCCCAGCACAGTTCCTTCATTCCCAGCCCATCCCCATTCCCAGTGAGATGACACAGGCTTCTCCTTTGGCCCTGGTCGACAGTGGGACATGAAACCTGTCGGCAGCCCCAGGGTGTGCTACCCTGTGACACAGTTTCCATCTGGGGGAGTTTCCAAGCCACTTGCAGCCCCACACCGCTGAGAGGGAGCTGGGCTCTGGGATTTTTCCAGGCAGTAAGCCAGAGGAAGGAAGGATGGGATATCCCCATCCAGATTTGACTCACTGGAGGTGGATTTCAACCCAAGGATGAGGCCAGGAGTCCCCAAGGACACAGATGGCTGTCACACGTTCTCTTCTCTGCTGGACAGGCTGCCTCAAGCACAGGGCATGGCCCCAGCCTTTGTGGCCACATGTGGTCAGTGGTCAGAGGTCACCCCATGACAACAAAGCCCTTGCTGATGGCCCCAGACCCTTCATCTTAGTTACTCATCCAAGGGCAGCGTGTTTGTGTATGTTCTTCCTAGCCATGGGTCCTTCCCCTTTAACAGAAAGATAATACTGATACTGATACTGATACTGATGCTAATGAGATAAATAGAGGAAAATAAAAACACCTCAGGTGTCAGTAGCCAAGCAATGATTACAACATCATATTTGACAACTCTTGGCCAGACTGTGTACTGACTAACCCAGATTACTTGGATCTGATTCCAGTCTGAACCTCTCTCACAAATCTGCAAAAATTTAGAAGGGGGTTCAAAGGGCAGCCTACATTCACATAGGCAGCACGGTGAACTGCAGTTTAATTTTCCCCATCTGACACTACCTACAAAGCTAGCCAGTCACTGGCATCCCCAGACGTCATTGGTGAACAAAAGTGCACATCTCAACACTCCTAAGGCTTGAATTCAGATCTAAACTCTGAGCAGGTACAGAGGCGAAAGGATGGTATGAAAAATCTCTCATCTGAGTGAATCCTGAGCATTAGCCAAGCACTGTCAAAATTTCTTCAGGGGACAGGAATATTTCCACAGCAGCTTCCAGAGGAGTGAAGGGGAAGAGGCAAGGTAACACCACCGGTCTCTATCTTCTTGTGCGGCTGCCACATCCCCAAGCAGTGACATCCCCTCTGCCACTAACGACACAGGAGGTGCAGCACTGCTGCCAGGCCCCTGCAGGCTGCCTACAGGTGTGAGGCCTGTTTTCTTCACCATTTTTTTCTGTGGATGGCTGTGCAAAAACATTGGAAAGCTTTGGAAAAATTAAAAGGAAATATTTTCCACACCGAAGAGATACTCTCTCTTGGAATGAACAGTGAAAGAACCTCTAGAGTATTTTCTTAAAGGACATAGCTGCTGAACGTCAAGCAATCAATTTTCCCTCTATAAAAATTAAGCCTTTCACATGATGCTACTTCACTGGAAAACTTGCAGCTTTGTGTTATTTAAATTCCTCTATTCCTTAGGTCAAATGACCTAACAGTGTGCTGTTAGCAATATAAAAATATCTCCACATACATGTTCATGGAGTAAAGCTGAGTATTAACTATTAATTCTATTTTCATTATTTGAACCCAAAGAACACAAAGATTTTAGGAAGAGGTGATGTAGCTAGACAAGCAGCTAAAAGACATTACTTTTCTTGTAAAGTTTGTATCATCTCTTGCATTCTTAAACCACCCAGGATTGAACACGAGCATTTCCACTAGAAATATAGACCTGTTTTTCTAACTAAACAGTATAATTCACATTTCTGAAGTTAAGAAAATTTCATTTTGATTACAAGCAGCCTGCACTGATGTTTCAAACTTCAGTTACTAGAAAATAAACAACTACAAGAAAACCTGAAAAACCTTGGGGAGGAATGGTGCTTCCCTTCCTGGGGCTTCAAACTTGCAGAAACTTTGCACCTCTATCTCTAACTAGAAGCCAGCAGAAATTACTTGGGGCATCAAAAAATACATGAAATAAACTGCTGAGCAAATAAGGTGTTTTGAGCACTTGGTTTAACCATGTCATGGTTCAGCTGGCCGCATAATGTTAGAACATACTTGATACAACTTTATTAAGCAGAGGCTATCTCAGAAGTTGAAATGAGAGAGAAATCAAAGATTTTTCCTACTCTGGAAGCAAAACAGGCACTGTCAGGATATATAATTTACATATCTCACTCCTTTTTGTAATAGAAAGGAAGAAAACAAGAGTAAAGTCACTGATTCTGGGAAGTACTAGGCCGTACCTGCTGTCATGAATATCTACACAGATCACTTGGAGGCATGCCTCTGAAAGTCCCTGTGTTCCTGCCAGACCACCAATACATCTCCAGTGTAACAGAAATAATGTGATATAAAAATGTGAGCTCATCATATGAGTTCATTTAGCCTACTGGGCCCTGAGAACAGTAATGTGGGATGGGAGTAAGGGCCGGGGAAGTACCCATTGTTGATTTCTGCTTAAAAATGAATAGTCATAAGTTGGATGCCTGACTTCATCTTATTTTCAACTTCTAGGTGGTGCAACAGTTATCAGATGACCAGAATTTTGTCAAGCATTCCAAATCCTCAGTCAATATTCTTTGTTTAAGCTGTCCACCGGTGCCATTCTGTAAGTTGACATCTATTGAAACACAACTTGTACATAGAAGCTTACCTGACACGTCATATCTGTCACGTCTATCAGTAACAAATACTGATGAGATGGTACCAGATACACGCACACCTCAGGGCTCTGTGCTAAGGATGCAGGTAGGGTGTATGATATTCAGCCTGACAGAAAGCACCCATTTCCCTTATCACCCAGCCTGGGGCGTGCACTGTCAACTTTCAAAGATGTTTTTTTTATGTTTTCGTGTTAACTGCTTGAGTCTTAGCCTGGTTTCTATATGATCAGCCAAGATCTTAACTATCCTGACTGCTGATTTACAGCAGCAGTCAAACCTGGAGCCATAGACTCCAGCCCCAGAGATCCCACTCATTTTAACAACCGTTAGGTGCTCAAATGTGTCTAAAATTCAGGTTGCCGAAACAACAGACTCCTAACTTTTGAATGGAAACAGTCACAGTCTTACTAAATACCCAGTTCTCACCCTCTCTGTGGATAAGTCACAAGCAGTGAGGCATGCAGTCAAAACCTTCAAGAGTCGGTAAGGCATTTCTGTCTTAAAACCAGTTTGGAGGAAGCCTGTTGGCAGAGACTCCAGGACTCAGTCTTTGGCTACAGGAAGAGTTGAGGCAATAACAGGAGTGAGATCTTCCACAGGAGCCAGCCTGTGCAACCTCCCTCGGTAGCCACCAACCAACACTAAATGAAGTAGTCTCTGCTCCAAGTACGCAGCTCATTTCACACACACTTGGCCATGCAGCCGTGTGCGCACATGTGTGCATGCACCCATGTTACATTTAAGATATCAAACCAAAAACCCCTCTGTTGCACATATCCTTCTGGGGGAAAAGATGAGAGAATAAATGTGGGATAAGTGCTAATTGCATTGCATGAAGCAATGCTCTAAGACGCTCGGACAGTCTAATGATGAACACGGTAACTGAATATACGGGGAGTAGAACTGAATTTTAGTGTAATACCTCTGGACTGGAATTTGTGTAATCAGACTCTGTAAAACGTGTCTAGACTTGCCTGCTGCTAAGAATAGCACCGATCCGAACCTAAAGCAAACTGTATTAATTTCTGTGTACATTGTGGTTGAGATCATGTTGATGGTTGTTCATTTTAAAAGGCGAAGTATGGCGACCTTACTCCTTACAGATCCAGCTCAGCAAAATATCTTTAAACACGGGCTTCGGCCCCGAGGAACTGTTGGCCGAAGGAAGGCCTGGCATGATTTGTGCAAGAAACGAGTGAGTTTCCGAAGCATAAGATAAACGCTCCTATAAAACTGTAACTTTGCAGGGCAGCAACAGGCACCTCTCCTCTTACACAGGCAGCTCCTCCAGAAATACTCACTTGTTTACTGTCGGCAGTGCCTGCACGAGGAGAGCACGCCTCCGCTCCTGCGCCGCCATTCAAAGGCGCACGTAACGAGGCAGTGCGTGCCTGCCGAATCCTCCTGTCAGCAGATCTTCTCGGTTTTCACTTCTTCTTCGCTGCTTTGCAAACTCTCAGCTATTTTTTCCCAAGCTGTAACATGGCAACTCTTGGAGATTATTGCCATTCTCCCCCTGCCTGTCATACACCTTGTTTCCAAGTATGGTCACTATGAGGGGACTGTCACTTGGAGCCTTTGTGGAAAATTAATGGCAGACAGGAAAGGGCAAAAAAGACAGGACAGATGGCTCTGTCACCACCACCAGCCTGATGCCACGGGAGAGCTTCAGTGCCTTTGCAAATGCCACTCTGTTCCGCAGACTTAGTCTGAAGTTGATCCGATCGCACCCTTGGCAGCTGTCTTTCTTCTTTTTTATAAGATTTTTCCTTGTCCTTCGACTTTACCGGGCTCATCCACGTGGCGAATGCAAAAGGTCAGTTTTTAAATTAGTGACTGGGTGCTGATGATCTGAAATACTGTTTAACTATAAGCTTATTGGCATCTTGCTAGAAGTGGTGTTGAAGAGCGTTGTTAATAGGGCTTGTTTACTTGCTGGTTAAAATCCAAATCGGGTCAGCTGAGACCTGAAGGGGCAATGAGTAAACTTCTAATTTAGTAGGCAAGCAGAGTGATGTCACCTCGCTTTATTCTTTGAACAGCATTCTGTCTAGTTTCACTTTCACAGTGAAACACACACCCGTAGTATATTGGGTGCACACTGGAAGCACGAAGAGATGCGTCTCCTTATGCAAGCAGTGCCAGACAAGCTGTGCTTCAGGTTTACGCTCATCCTCCTGTAAAGATACGATTAGGATTTGATGCGTTTAAAACACAATGAACTTCAATAGGGTGAATAAATTGTGGCGTGGCACTGGGCGGTGCAGTCAGAGTCTGCAGAGAGAATGCTAATACCCTGTCCTCCGGAGGAGCGGGGCTATCATCTCTAGTTATGTAGTTTCAGCCTATACAATTGTAATTATAGGAAAAGTTCTATGCTGCACACACGTCCCAAGACAGTTTGCTGCTAGGAAAGAGCAATTCATGTCAGGTGTATTTACTTGCAAAGACTGGTGTGTTTGCAATATTTTGTTAATTTAATGCAAGATTAAATGTTTTTCATTTCCACCACTTTTGATATTGTAGGAGAACATTTCCAGGGTTGAGCAAAATTTAAAAAATGGAGAATTAGGCTGATGAGCAGAAGAGCCAGTGCTCTGGTGTGATTTGGATTGGAACCATTTCTCTACATGTGAAAATGTGCCACTGTCCCAAATCTACAGACACTATTCAACTGTGGCCACTTGATGTGAAGAAATATCTGAGACCTTGCACATTCCCAGGGACATTAATGGGAATTCTGAGACAGTAGTAAACAGACCATCAATCACGGGTGATTCTTGCCATTCCTGCATCTCATTCCACAGGAGAGGTACAGGCTGTTTCCATACTACCAGATCTAGCCCCTGCTTGATGTCAGCTTTTCCCATGATGGTTTTGTACTGGATATCAACACTACTGAGTACTGGAAAGTACTCTGCTAGAAACACAGCTACAGATTGCTTGCAGGAAGACAGCTGACACCCCACCTTCTGCAGTGGAAAGAGCTTTTTCTATTGCTGTGAAGCAGGGGGGTTTTTGCCATCATAGCACTGTATCACCAAGTCAGTGATGTCATTCCTTATGGAGAAGCCTAATATGTTTTCCTAATCAAACTCATCTTCAAGCCTGAATGAATGAAAAGTTACAATGCTAAAGTTTTAAGATAAGATGATCTTTCACTCTGGGCAAAAAATATTCATTCTGTAGTGATGGGTTACAGCTACGCCTGAATAAAAAGTATTAAAAGACTTACATGACCTGTCTGGAAAATGGACCTGAAATAACAGTTTGGTATGTTGCCAGCACCCAGATTTGTGACATTAATCCACATATCAGAAAAAAACACTTTGTGATAATCTGCAACAGGGGTAAACTTTGGATTTAGGAAAACTGAAGCTGAGCAACATATGTAGCAGCAGGATTTCAGGAATATCCAGGATGAGGCACTCTTCCTATCAAAAAGCAGTCATTGATAAGTTTTCTAGATTTACCTGAGCCATTCTTTATTCCTCCTGTTTCTTTGAGCAAGAAGAAGTTGTAGCTCGGTTACGCCGTTTCCAGCAGACCTCACTTCTGCTTTGTGGTCAGACAGAGTAGAACACTGGTGAATTTTATCTTTGGGATTTACAAAGTAAGATCATAGAATTATAGAATCATTTAGGTTGGAAAAGACCTTTAAGATCATCAAGTCCAACCATTAACTAACCCTACCAACCCACCACTAAACCTAAGTGTCCCTAAGCACCTCGTCTACCTGTCTTTTAAACACCTCCAGGGATGGGGACTCCATGATTTCCCTGGGCAGCCCATTCCAATGCTTGACAATCCTTTAATTGAGAAATCTTTTCCTAATGTCTAACCTAAACCTGCCCTGGCACAACTTCAGATCATTTCCCCTCGTCCTATCACCCGTTACCAGGGAGAAGAGGCCGACCCCCACCTCACTACCGCCTCCTGTCAGGAAGTTGTAGAGGGCGATCAGGTCTCCCCTCAGCCTCCTCTTCACCAGAGTAAACAACCCCAGCTCCCTCAGCCGCTTCTCATCAGACTTGTGCTCCAGACCCCTCACCAGCTTTGTGGCTCTCCTCTGGACACGTTCCAGCAACACAGTGTCTTTCTTGTAGTGAGGGGCCCAAACCTGAACATAGTATTAGAGGTGCGGCCTCACCAGCGCCGAGTACAGGGGCATGATCACTTCCCTACTCCTGCTGGCCACACTATTTCTGATACAGACCAGGATGCCATTGGCCTTTTTGGCCACCTGGGCACACTGCTGGCTCATATTCAGTCGGCTGTCAACCAGCACCCTTTGCCAAGCAGCTTTCCAGCCACTCTTCCCCAAGCCTGTAGCGTTGCATGGGGTTGTTGTGACCAAAGTGCAGGACCTGGCACTTGGCCTTACTGAACCTCATACAGTTGGCCTCGGTCCATTGATCCAGCCTGTCCAGGTCTCTCTGCAGAGCCCTCCTCCCCTCAAGCAGATCAACACTCCCACCCAGTTTGGTGTCGTCTGCAAATTTACTGAGGGCACACTCAATCCTCCCGTCCAGGTCGTTGATAAAGATATTAAACAAGACTGGCCCTAGAACTGAGCCCTGGGGGACACCACTTGTGAATTTAGCTCCATTCACCATGACTCTCTGGGTTCGGCCTTCCAGTCAGTTTTTAACCCAGCGAAGAGTACATCCATCTAGGCCATGAACCGCCAGCTTCTCCAGGAGAATGCTATGGGAAACCCTGTCAAAGGCTTTGCTGAAGTCCAGGTAGAGAACATCCACAGCCTTTCCCTCATCTACCAGGCAGGTCACCTGGTCATAGAAGGAAGATGGTATGCAGTGACCGTGTCACTTATGAGGTTAAACAGGGAAAGGTGTAAGTCATTGTGTGCCAACATATTTGCTTAACAAAATGGTGCCCTTGTCTGGGCTTCACTGACATGTCAATGCTCAATGCCATGAGCAATCAACACACCCCCTGTCCCAAAGCCTGCTGTAAGCACCACTGTTGTATCTGTTGCAACCAAAACAAGGTCCCAGAGCCATTCACTTCCAGGCCTGGAAACCTCTGTTTGTGCATTCTGCACCCTGTCCTAAATTTAGTCAGAGGTTGAAAGCAAAAAGATTGCCGAGAGAGAAGTAAAAACATAACTGCAGTCCGTTATTCACTCTTGGAGGTGGGCTGGGTGAGCATGGGAGGTGCCATGCTTCAGTCCCTCGCGTAAAAACTTTGAATTAACTCATAGGTGCAATTTCATGTCTTATATTAATTACACAGGCAACTTCCACACTGCCTAAATTTACTGACGGTCATCACCTTTGCCTTTTCCAGGATGAACCAAAAATATCCACCTTCCTTTCCTGATGTACTTGCCTCATGATCTCTGTTCCTCTCTCTTCTCATTTGTCTTGAAACTTTCCCTAATATATTACCCCTATTCCCCCTCATTAACTGGTCAAGTATTCTGTCCTTTGCCCAGCTGGATGATTTGGCTTTCTCAGTCCTGGCCTACATGTGACATTTCTACTTGTCGTCCTTGAGGAATATAAATAATAAAGTGTTGTCAATAGAAGACAAGCACAGGACTTTTGTTTTTGCAGATGGAAGCTTTTGTTCATCTTTCCACCTGCTCGATATCACTTAGACTTATCAAAACGTGTCAGATAATTTCCTACTATTGCATTACCTCATCAACAAATGCTATAATCCTCACAGGAAAGTTATGTCATGATGAATGGGAGGGAAGAGTCCCCTGTAACCTCCACAGGAGGACAGATACTGTGCTGTTCCTTAGCTTGTCTTTCATATCCCAGAAGCATGGCCACCTTGGCTATGTTCGATTCTTGTTCTGTGTCCCCTCTTTACGTGGCAATAAGTGTAAGTCACTACCATGAGATCTCACTAGGACGATTGCAGAGGGAGTTCTTAGGCAATCCACAAAGCCTAACATGAGGTTACTTTTTCCAGGCTGCAAGCCTGAGTCAGGTGCTTGACCGAGGGTAGCTAAATGACATCTGCCAGCTTAGAGCGTATGCTTGAAAAACAAAGGTGTTGTTAGAGTAAGCCTGGAGTTATGTGTGCAAACTTGGACTGCGGTTCCCCTTCTTGGCAGTAAGCCTTGGTGCTGCAAAGAGCCTACATGAGGCCTAATGAAAGAGCAGGGTAAATAAAAAATACTTGTGATTTTAATTATTGCATTTACCAAATAGATGAGGAAAGAACATTTTTCCAGAAAGAGCCTCAAATTGGAAGACAATATATATCCCAGGACTGAATGGTGGTGGCAACTCCTCAGTGGCAATGTGTGGAGGATAAGCACTGGATCAAGACTGTCTGTTTTAGGAATACACAAACCCACTGTGAATGCGGAGATGGAACCCCCCTGCTTCACAGGTGCAGGTGGGAAGAGAGGATGTGCTCCCTGGACTGCGGGCTAGAAAGGAGAGTGCTGTCTAGAGATATAGCCACGGTGGACCAAGAAGAGCTCCAGAAAGAGCTGTGGGAACACACACTGCCTCTCTCCATCAGCCACGTCTCCTGTTTTCTCCTGTTTCCTGCCCTACTCAACCTTCTGGAAGAGCAACCCAAGTGCTGCCAGTGTTGTGGCAAGAGAAAAGAAGGCATGGATTAACAAGCAGATAAAGTCTCTCCATCTCTACTACTCCAAAATGTACAAGCAATACTGATGAGCTACCGCTAGCTGCAGCTTCTTAGGAGAGAGAGAAAGAGATCACACCATCCTTTTTTTCCCACTCATAGAAAAGTCTGTGTTGATAAGCAGAGACCAAGCTTCTGCCTTTCACTGAATGCAGTCCTGTGGATCAGAAGTGATGTGGGGGCGAGGACAGTCTCATCACAGTGACAGTGAATCCATTTCAGTGTCTACCTGACACACAACTGCCTGGTACTCATTGTAGCCTGGGGAATGCAGAAAGACAAGGGCTACTCAGAATACTGCTTCCCAACCATCTTACCAGATACACTGTGTTGCGGCAAAGGGCTGGAAATAAGAAGGTCATGTGCAGTGACTCAGAAGTCATATTCAAGGTAAGAAAGTAGTAGAGAGGAGGGGGAAAGAATGGGGATGCTGCATGGGGCTGGCAGAGAAAATGTTAGAAGCCAGGACTACACGAATGTGACATGCACATGGTCTTAGTATAAGTATAAGCAGGATGCTTAGAATAGACAGGATGCCTAGGAGGACGCAAGCAAGGTGTTGCGTAACAAGTGAATTCACAAATGTCAAGTGAATGAAGTGTGTTCTACACTGGGTCAGGTGAGCGCTAATTAATTATACCTGTGTCACCAAAATGGGTAAGCGCTTACAGTTGCTCTTGAAAAGCAGTTACATGAGGTTGAACAAGACGCCTGTATCGCCTGGACGTTTAGGGCAGGAGACACAGTTTGCATGATGTGATGATTACAATGCCGTTGTGAGGCACACTTAGGCCTTATGAGCAACAAGCAAGGAAAGCCATGGAGATTATTGCTGAAATTGTAGAATAGGAAATTAATGTGGTCAGCATATTGATTCGGATGGCTTCTATAACATAAGAAAATTAATCAAAAAGCAAAGCTTATGTAAAATGTAGCATAGAATCATAGAATGTTTTGGGTTGGAAGGGACCCCTAGAGGTCATCTAGTCCAACCCCCCTGCAGGAGCAGGGACAGCATATGTAGGTATATAGGCATGTGTGTAGCCTAAGGGAAAGGGATGAAGAAACAAAGTCTCCCCTAAGACAAAGCCCAACCAAGGACCTGATCACCCCCAGACTAGCCTCCCCGCTCACCAGAATTTGGAATGTTTCATTTCTTCATCCATCCTTATCTGCTCTCTGGTATCAAAGATGCATTGCTTTAATATTCCTTAAAAAAGCCTGCATTACCCTGCTAAGCTCGTGGATAATCCACATATCTCACCCTACAGGCTGGTTCTTGTTTTCCAGAAGAAGTCTTTTGGAGGGTGAGGCTGTTGAGCCCGTTTTCTTCATCAGTTTGGAAACACTTTTTAGCCACCTATCTCTGAAGTTGGTTTTGGAAGAGCTCAAAAACCAGAAAAGTGAAATTAACCTTTTGGGGGTGGCAGAGTGGAAAAAGAACCAGAAAGGTTCACCAACAGTTCTGACCATGGAGAGGAAGCTCCTCTGGTCAACCTGAACTGGCCACCTCTTGGGAACTGTTCCTTGCCAGGTGGGCAAGGACAAGGATGGATTAAGGAGCCCCAGACTGCACAAGATATAGGCAGGAAGTGAACTGTGATAATAATTCACAGCAGCCTGCAAGGTGCTGTATTAAAACTCTTGCTTTTCTTTCTTCCATTCCACCAGGTCTTTTTGTTAGGAAGAATGCAGGGAAGGGTTGTTTTCAGAGAAGGGTGCTGTTAATGGAATGTTTACAGGAACAAATGTAGAGAATGAGCATGGTTTTGGAACATTGTCTCCGTGATGTCTAATACATTGTGAAAGGGAAGTTCTATCAAACCAGTGGAAATAATTCTTCCATATTTCCAAGGCCCTGGGAGTTCAGAGTGTCACTTAGCCACCATCAGCTTTTATTATTTGATCTGACTCTTAAAACATTGGCAGTTGCAATTAGTCAATGCATGTATGCAGAAAAACAAGCATCAATAATGTCAGCCAAAAGAGATATGTGAGTAGCTTCTGTATATAGATGACATTTGTTACTACTGTGGAGACTGAGATGAATAGCTATGTGTGACCAGGCTCAGACCGCAGGCTCTTCATGTCTGCGTAAGAGCTCCTTAATGACAATTTGGCCATCTACACTAATATACATTTTTAAACTTTTTCAGAAAGCCACAATCAGCACGCTGCTTAATTCACGGACAGCAAAGTCATTCTACATTAAACTTTCTTGCTATAGAAAGTGCACTGTCAAAGGGAAGCAGTAAGCGGCTCAGAGGTGGCAGGAAAGAGCGGCTGGGCCAACGCTGCTCAGGTCAACTGGCAATAGCAAGGTGGGAAGATGAGACCCAAGAGCAGTAGGAATGGATTCCAAAAAAATTGAATAGAAAGCCCTCCTATTCAATTAAACCTTATGCATTTGAAATTATTTAGCAGTTTGACTCAAATAAGCAATGTGGATGCTTGAGTATCTAAGGACAAATCAGTCTTCTGGCCTCCTCCAGACGTTCATGATCTCTCTGTGCCCTTGTTCTTCCATATTCTTAAGACAAATGAACATTTTCTCTCTTTCACCATGTTCACAGAAGAGCACATACAAACCAATTCTTGAATATTACCTTTTCTCTTTGAACAGAATGACAGCAGTGACGAAATTAAGTAGAAAAGAAAGTTTGCTTTTGCATAGAAAAACAGAGCTAGGGAATTCTATTTTGAGAAAGCTGCTGAAGTAATGATTTCATTAATAATTCAAAATCCTAAGCTGCTTCTCCAGGAGAGAAGAATCTGTAGCACCTCTTGTAATAGCTTATCGTTCCAAACAATCAGAAGCCATCGAGTGATGCTTGGAAGGTCAACCTTTAAATTTATGTTAATGAGAAAACACATCACTTTTCTTGCAGAGGGAGTCAAATGTTCACAGTCAAGAGAACAGAAGTTATAATTTGTGTTTTAATGGGCTCAGAGTACATTAAAAGGTACAAACCCTGCGTCTTTTAAATAAAGGTGTTACTTGTTAAAGATGGATTTTTACACAATTCTTGAGACTCTCTGTTATTAAAACATTTCCTACAACCTGACTGAAAGATATCAAGCAAAAGGTTTAAATCTTAGAAGTTAACATCTCACTGAGATGTATGCATAGTCACGAACCAGGTCTAGCTCCTCTAGCCCTGCTCCCCTGGGTGACAGCTCCCTTGCCAGTTGGACAGGTTGACTCTGCCTTGCCTGGAATTTTCTTGATCTTCTCTCTTGAGTGGCAGCTGCTGGCACCCTGCGAGCACAGGGAATTCACTGGCATATTGTGGGTCAGGGACAGCGGACGCCTGAGCACAGCAGAAAAGCTAGCTGGGACCCCGCTAGCTGAGGGCAAAGAGCACTGAAAAGAGAAAGAAAAGAGGAGGTTGTTGCACCAGACCTGAAGGTCTAATGGCTCTTTAATTAGTTGCTGTCCAAACAGTAACCAACCCCATGTGCCATTTTCTGCCTAGACCGTATTGATTAACCTGACTGCGGTGGCAGTGTGTTAAAACACCCACACATGCCCACATGCCTGGTGACTGCTAAATTCAGGTGCACAGCCACCTCTCCATGGTGCCAGGCAGCAGAACACATGCCTGGTGACTGCTAAATTCAGGTGCCAACAGGCACAGCCACCTCTCCATGGTGCCAGGCAGCAGAAGGCAGGAATAGCCCAGGTAATCAAAGAGTCTAAATTACTACTTTGGGATTTGGGCTAGTGCTTCAGTCCCCAGTCTGGCTTCATCAGCAGGGGCACCAGGTTGCATGCAGACCTGGAGCCAGCTGCACCTCGCTGGGCCCCGAGCCCCAGGTAGGGTTGGGAATGCTGTGCCGAGGTGTCTGGCATGGATCTGCCTCAGCACCCTCCCACCCAAAGAGCGGCACACATCGTCACACCTGAGTTGGCACCTGGAGTTTCTCTGCCTCTGCAGCTTCGCTTCTACCCACAACGAGCAATCAGCCCATGAGTATCAGATGTGTTTCCTTTGGCATCAAAGCTTTCATTAGACTGGAAGCATTTAAAATACCAGACTGTTAATAGCGGCAGACATTTGCAAAAGCACAGCAGGCACATTTGTTGCTGCTCTGTTGTTTAATAAGTGTATTTCTTATTAACTTCAAGTATCTTCCTTTGTGCTATAACTGAAGACCTCTTGGAAATCTCTGTTAGAGCAACATATCTCCGGCTGTCTCCTTAGCAGAGTTTTCTACAATGAATGTGTTACTCCAGCCTGCACTACCTACCACATTTTTCTTAGAGTAAAACTTTAGTCTTGTTTTTAACATACACATTTTTAAGCAGCTTGGGGGTTAGTTTCCTTAGAAGTTGGTTATTTCTTCATGCAGTCAGCAGAGATCTGATGGGGCATTCCCCATCTCCCCAGTAGCCCAGAGAGCTCGGTCTCAGCCTCTTTGCTGCATGTGGGGGTGCCTGGCCCTGCAGAGGGATATTTCATACCAGCCCAGGCTGCTGTGCCTGGTGTCCGTGTCCAGGACAGGTATGCTCCTCCTCACCAGCACAACTGGCAGATACCCCTATGCAGCTCTCAGGTCATCGCGAGGATAATAAGACCTAAAACCTTATACATGCTCGCAGTTTTTTCCTTAGGGAGAATGCTTCAGCAGAACAGAAAGGATGATCCTGCAAATACTGGGGTTTTGTTTGGGTTGAGAATCTCAGTTCTACTTCCCATTGAGTCTTTATGGTTTTGCAGAGAAGGCCAGGGCTTTTCAGGAGCCTGAAAAAAAAGGCAGCAGTAATAAAGACTACTTTGGGAAGTGTAGGGCATGTATTTCAATACATCCCCTTCATGGTCAATATTGTGCAAACATTCATTAGGAAAAAGGAAATTAAAAGAAAGGATGAAGGGAGAGGAGAGGAGAGGA
>NW_009260616.1:2961046-2967773 GCF_000687185.1 Egretta garzetta
AAGGACTCACTACACAACAGAAAGGATCAGTTTACGGGACATTGCCATCAGACTCCTCGATTCAGTCATTAGTGAGGAACACAGCAGCTAATGGTGATGAGGAAGAGTACAGTGCCCATGTGGAAATGCATGTTCACTTCTTAAGCTCTTTATATTTAAATAAAACTTCAACCACTACAACAGCTTGCTCATCCAGCCTGACATTCCCTAGTTGATTTCTTGGCTATATCTCAACATGCATAAAAAGGCTTAGGAAGGGGTTTCAAGAACAGGTAATGGTCTTCCACGAATGGGTTCAAGGAGGGCATCTCAGGCTATGGGGATGTACAATAAAGCCCAGAGAGCAGTGTGGGACCTTGCCAGACAGGCTGCCATGGCTGGTGCCACCGGCCAAGCAGACGGAGGTAGGTGTGATGCAGCAGAAACAAGTGTAACAGCTATCAGTGCCGCATCCAAGAAAGTCATCCATACCTGCACAAGCGTTTTGATTGATTTCATTCTGGCAAATGGAAACTTCCAATTACTGAGCAACCCAAAATGTCTACTCCTAACCAGCTAGTCTGCTGCTGTTGCAATTAGAAATAAATTTCCCAATTAATGTACAATCCTGTGGAAACCAGGTGTTCTGGTTTGTCATTCCCAGGTCAGGAGAAATTGTCCGTCATACGACTATATCGTGGCAGGGCTATGGATTTCTACCATGAAAAAACTAATGGCATAATCATACCTTTAGTAATCATTACAGGAAGTCTTTGGTCAGAAGGAAGCCAGAAAATCCTGCTAAGTCCTCTCTATGAGGTAGATCAGCTGCTATCCGAATTATAGGAGCCCAAACTGATGAATTGCACATGGCGCTGACATTAAATCTTGGTGTGTCTCGCTCTTTTTTGGTTTTTAAATATGTCTACCCTCTGTTGGAGAGTCAGCATGTGTTGTCACAGCTCGGCTGCCTAATTTTAACCACTAATGGGGCTGGCTTATCCCCGGGATCCAGATTCGGGCCAGAAATAGGAAGCCGAGTGATGGTCATGTGTTTGACAAGGAGCCGGGCAGCGGGCCAAAACACATTTGAGCTGGATGGAATTTCTTGCCCCTGTGAAAATGCAGCGCTAAATCTTCCTCCCCCACTCGCCTCTTTACACACAAGTGGATCCCTCTCGTACAGTGAACTGTCACCCGAAACTAACAAGGAGGATGTGTCTCCCGGCAATCCGAGCTTCGGTCAAAAGTTCACCACTTGCCAGCCCCCCTATGCCAACTTGGACCAAGATTTCTGGAATGGTTAGAAAAATATTTTAATGTAATTCACCTTGCTATGCTATTTCATTAATAACCTCTAAAAATGCAAAGAGTGCGGCCTTAAAATTCCTTGACATCCTCAGCATATGACTAATAATAATGAAACTTTCTCGCTGTCAGCGGAGCCACTCTGTGAACGCTCTGTTTTCCCTGGAGTTTCATGGAGCCTTTAGCAAATGCAGTACATTTGCCATGTCCATTTTTTACAGCCTAGTAACCGCTGTTTGGCCAGGCTGGGCTCAGCTAGCTCTTTGTCCACCCCACCAAACTGCACTTTCCTTTCTCCCTGCCCTCTGCTATTTTTCTCACAAGAATATTTCACCCGGGCGTAATTTGGACATGCGTGAAATACTTTTTTACACATTACGTCTTTCTTATTTTCTCTATATTTGTTTTGAATCCAGCCTCTCAATGCCTTCCAAAATATGTCATCCATGCGAAGCACGGAGTCGTTACCAGCCCAGGGCTGTGTGTGCTCCATACCGCACCGAGTGAAAAGGGCTCAGCCCTCGGATGGGGGCAGAGCGTGTCTGACATGCCATTATATAACATGAAACCAATGTATACAAGACCATCTTTAAAAGTACATTTTACAGAGATCCCTATTTCTATATCTTGCTTCAAGCATTTCTTTCTAAAATAGCCTTTTGGGAGTCAGTGGACGAGACGCTGGGGGTAAGTCCTGGGCTATGGGATTGCTTTCTGCTCCATGTCTGCATTCAGGCTGCTCGAGCCAGGAGTTCATAAACCACTGGATGGTATCTAGAATTAAATTAATTCTAGGTTAATTTTTTGCTCTTTGCTCTAGATTTTGCCCCAATGGCAAAAGCAGAACAAAGAGTCAGAAGTGTTTCTTTCTCAACACCTCCCAAACCAGTGATAAAACGTAAATCCCCTCATCCTCAGTTTTTTTAAAGCATGTAACAAGGCCTGGCTATAGCCCATAGAGTGTACTCTCCATCCATCCTCGGTAGGTCCATCTCTACTGCACACCCAAATCTAATGGGATCGCTTTCCACAGCTCCTGGTTGACACGTGAGTATTTGGAGATGCCGTGCTAGATTATTGGAATAGAACCTTTATCCAACAAAAGCCTCCTTTGGACCTGGGAGGTTTGCAAAAACATACTTATTCTTTGGAGCTGGTGATTTTTCCCACTGTGAGAAGCACTTGAGATCAAATCAAGAATGCTACCAATATACCATGAGAGGTTATAATCCCAACACATTCTCTCCAGCAAGCTTAGCCAGAGGAACAGTTCCCTGAGGGCCACCCCTCGCAGTGCCCAGCTGCCCTATTTTGCTTCGTGAGGTCTGTTCACGCCACACTCAAACAGAGGCAGAAAAAGTGTAGAAAGGGGAAATGGCTAGAAGCTATTTTTATAGCCTGATGACCTTCCACTGTGTTAATCCTAAATTATCCCTTTCCTAATGAATCCCGTTTTTTCCTAACCCTGCCCTGTGCTCGCCTCAATTAACAGCTCATTTTTAGATTAAGGTTGTGCTGTATGCACCAAGGATTTATTTCCGAGAACTTCACTCACTAAAGATGTAATCTTCTGACACAGGTGAGGTTGGCCAGGGCAAGAGCCCGCCAGAAGGGAAATGAAGATGGAATATTTTTTCCAAAATATTTCCATATTTGCTCAATATTTTCCTATTTGTTCAAAAATTGGGCCCAGGAAAAAACTGTAACTTTCCAACCTGCTCTAGAGGTAAGCAAAAACTGGGGAAAAAGAAACAAAAATTTATCAAGACAGTTTAGTGACATTTTAAAGTCCAGAATATCCATGGGTGGCTGTAAATATTCCTGGTCCCAGTTGCCTTGGATTTTGAACTAACACAGACAACTAACAGTGGGTTTGGGAGTGCACTTTTTGTGGTGTGGACATTTGATTTGACTTTTAGAAAACAGAGAGAGACCAGCTTTCCTCCAAACTACGGGCAGTTGTTGCACGTCCACCAAACACTGCCACATGAATACGAAGAGTGCTTTGGGTTTTTTTCCCATAGGTTTGGCCAATGTCTCCAGTCACTGTTTATAACCCCCTGGTACGTGGTGCAGGAGCAGCTGCTGTTTGGGGGGGTGGGGAGTGTTCCCTTGCAGGGGCTCTCTGGGAACAGCCAGTTTCCATGGCCTCCAGGAGAGAAAGAAGGACCTGCTTCTGGCATCTTCTAGTTTCAGAGGAACATTATCTACTGGCCTGGCCACATGCTTTATGTTGAGGCAGTTCTTCAACCGAATACTAGGTTTTCCCACTTTTTAAGAAAAGCATCCTTTTCCCAGTTTTTAGGGGACTATTTGCTGCTTGCTGACAATTTTCATCTCCAGACTTTCATTATGGTTGCCAGAGAATGAAAAAGAATATGTGTGTGTGTGTATCTACCCACATATAATGTAGATATACACGTATGTGCATGCACATATATTTGTATACATGCATACACTTTTTAACCACTTTTATTGTCTTCTTCATGATAAAGTGTCCATTTTTGACAGCATGTCAGAATATGTTTATCTAGGAGTACATCTCAAGTGGCTGGTATACCAGTGGTGTACCATTTGAGCAGTCACAAACCCTTTACCTAGAAAAGCCAAAGGCACATGTATTGTATGTAAGATGATCGGTGTAAAGCAGTCAATGCATATAAATTGATCAAGAAAACAGTTTTTTGGAAAAAACTGTGTATATAGCAAGCATTTCTTCAGGCTCATTCTTAGTGCACTTGCTGTTGGCCCACAGTGCCAATAGTGTGCTTGTGAAAACTTCTGTTCTGAAAACCAAACTCATTCCTCCACTCCTTTTCTTCTCCCTTTCCTACCAACAGCAAACCATTTTCTTGTTTTCCCAACTGCTGCTCACCGTGGCCCAGCAAGCCTGTGAAGCTGGAAACCTCAGTGCAGGTGGGAGCAGGCTGTCAGAAGCATTTTTCACACATCAACAAGACCTGCCCTGAGTAGGTTTACATAGCATGGCGTCGAAGAAGGTTGTAACAGCCAGCTGGCCATCCACGCCGGGAATGCTGCTTATACTGGCAGGGCTGAGATGAGGGTGCAAGTTTCTAGGAAAATGTCCCAATCCAAACCAGGCCTGCAGAAGTGAGGGGCACCTGCTGAAGGCATGCATGAAAAGAGATCTCACCACAAAAAAATGAAGAGACCACATGGGGTCTCCAGGGGCTGAGACTTCAGCTGACTCCAGCAAAAAGGGCAGAAAGGATGACTCTGGCGGAGGAGAGGGGCATACGGTGAAAGAAACTGGAAAGCAACAGCATCAAGGAAGGCCCTGTCAAAACTGTCAACTACAACAGAATGGTGATCAGCTGTAGCACTTATTGTATAGCTGAACACTAACTAACTTGTGCTAGGGTTTTTAGAGATGTTAGTTCCCTGTACAGGGAGATTTCCAGTCCTCCTTGAAAATAAAAAAAAAAAAGAAAAAGAGGAAAAAAATATGAACTCAGTACAGCTGTGGGAAACTAATGGCTTTCATTTAGGCCAGGTGTTTCCACAAAAGACAACAGCAGACTGGAAATGTTGCAGGTCCTTAAAAGAGATTGGAGGTGAATCTTGGACATGAATTTGCTGCGTATTAACCTTTAGGCTGCCCAACCTTGGCAAGGCAAAACACTCTTGTCAGTCCTTGGTTTAGAAGTTCCCCCATCATATCTTTTAGATATGAAGGCTTGACTTCTAGATATTAGGTGATCAGCCTTCCCTTTCCATGAAATCCCTTTCAAATTGTCTCTACTTAGCTGATAATTGTGATGATAATTGTGAGAAATTCATGTAATAAGCTATTAGGTAGGTAAGAAGGTAGGTAGGTAGAGTAGATAGATCAATAGACACAGACAGACAGATAGATAGATAATCTTGGTAAGAACAGTCTAGTAGACATGTAAACTACAACTTCCAAAGCATTTGGGGCTCTTCAGTCTGAAAAACATTGTATATATTTTGTGAATGTTTTCGTATTTTAATTATTTTTTTTTCTGAAAAGCAAAAGGATTGACTCTGTGTTGATAAAGAAACCTGTAACCAGCTTACATGTTGGGATGAATGGTGAATACAGAGGAATATAGCTGAAGAAGAAAAAAAAAGTGTTGGCTTAGAACTAATTGCCTTTTTACTAAGTTAATGAGGATGGTATTCTTTTCTGCTTAGCGCTTCTTACATGTGTGGAATCGATACTTCAGCATGTGCTCTCCGGGATGCAGGAGAAACACGGTTCTGACTAGAGCACGTGCAACTACTTGGATGAAAACATGCGGCCTCAGGATGCCCTGAATACCCTTTGGTATTCAGGAATACCCTTTGGTTCATTTTACCCTTGTGCCAGTTTTCTGTCATCTACATAAAAGCTGTGAGGCAGTGTCACTGATTTAGGATATTAACACTGATACAATTCATGGAGTGGGAGTCATCTTGCTTTTCTCAAATAACAGAAGCACACGGAAGGGTGCCACAGGGCAGTCGCTTTTAGGATGCTGCTGGGACTGAACGGAAGATTATTCTGCATTTTCCAGGGAGCTGCAGGAGGGATCCCTGGGCTGAGCAAATTGGAGAACCTGGACAAGCTCGAGAAGTGGGCCCAGGTGAACCTCATGAGGTTGGATGGGGCTCTGAGCAACCTGATCAAGTTGAAGATGTCACTGCTCACAGATGACCGTTAAAGATCCTTTCCAACCCAAACTATTCTATGATTCTAGCATTGTACAAACACTGAACTGACGAACACTACCCTATTTTAGGGACCTGGTTTAGTGGTGGGATGGCAGGGTTAGGTTAATGGTTGGACCTGATGATCTTAAAGGTCTTTTCCAACCTAGACGATTCTATGATTCCATGATTTCTACAGGGCGACTGACTTTTGACACTGTGCCAGGGTAATGCAGAAAAGTAACATGAAAAAGAATGGGCAGCCAACCTCTGAAGCTCCAGTGAAGAACAGGACATGCACCCCAAACTGGCTTCAAGCAGAAAAGATGCAGTGTACCCATAATTCTGCATATATGGGCTATGGGGCAAGAGAAAGCATAGGGGCAAAGAGGTTATGACATCTTCTCCAACACTGGCTTCAAACAGCACTTGCAGGTCAGCACAGCAGGCCCCTGGGTGTGTTTTGCTGGATAATGACTGTTCTCCTCCCCCATGAGAAGATGCTCACCTGGAAAAGAGCACAACACCCATTAATCTGCGTGTGGTTTCCCCTGGAGCATGGCCGCAAGCTGTGCTCCA
Organism: Egretta garzetta; assembly: GCF_000687185.1. Classification (NCBI taxonomy): domain Eukaryota; kingdom Metazoa; phylum Chordata; class Aves; order Pelecaniformes; family Ardeidae; genus Egretta; species Egretta garzetta. The sequence continues at coordinate 2,967,584 of NW_009260616.1, forward strand.
TACGGGAAGGGGCAGGAGAGAGGTGTCCCGCGCTGCGGGAATGCAAGGACTGTGGAGTTTGCATGGTGCTGGAAGGCGAGAGACTGAAGTATGGCTTGGCACGCGCCGGCTGGAAAGACACGGCATACTGAAAGACATGCTTCTGCCCTCGGATCTGCAGGAGGCTGGGATGCAGCACGGGGCATGTGGG
>NW_009260616.1:2967851-2974980 GCF_000687185.1 Egretta garzetta
GGGCTCCGGGAGGCGGCATCATTCCTGCACAGCAAAGCCAGTAAAGCCAGGTCCCAGTCTATTCCCAGGTTGGAAGTAGAGGAGCAGATCAGGACAAGAGTCATGCAGACTGGTATAATTGTCCCTGTGACCAGCAATATGCAGTGTAACAAAAAATTAATGCCTTAACGGCGGACAAGACGGTTTATTTAATGCAGCAGTTGTATTATTTCAACAGCCAGGGATACAGAAATAGCTTTGAGCTGCCTTCCCATTCCACTCTGCATTTGGCCAGTCCTTCAGCTTTCATACTGTCCTCTACAATGAGCCATCCTCCCACCCAGTCTGTGAACTGTCTGTGAATTAAAAATCAATTTCTGAAAACTGTTATTCAAAAGGTTATGCCAAACTCTGAGCCCAAATAAAGTCCTATTCATTTATTGTGAAGCAGCAACTCAAAGTATTTGTTACCCTGTGTGCTTGGCTCTTGGCTCTGGAACATCAGCAGAGACTTAAAGGTAATTTTTAAGGTTTTCCTCAATTGAGATATCTTTCTGAATTGAAAACTGCAGTCTCTTACTTTGATATATAAACTGGACCTGCATTTCAAACACTTCATTTGTTAGGATAGTAACTCCATAAATTTATCTCAGTAGACCAGAATTTCTTCAATGCACAGAAACCTTCTTTAAGGAAGAAAACATGATCATGGGACAAGAATGAAATGGCTGACTTTCTCTAAATCGATGGCTCTTACCTCCTCTGCCAGCTCGCTGACTGATTTATATGTACATGTAAAACACTTTGCAATTCAGGAAAGTGCCTGCCTCAGCAGGAGAAAAGATGCTTCTTTAAAATGTACAACCATCCTGCATGAAGATCCCAGCACATGATCCCCGGTGTGCACTTCGTGATGTGTGCCCCACCTTTGGGGAGGATGTTTATTGCATGGGATTTCATAATTTCCTCCCTGTTCTAGCATTTTTGTGTACAAGTAGGCACATGGGGCATGGATTACGTGTGTCCTCATCAGGGCCTGGAACATCATTATTTATTACAAATAATGCATCTGCATACTATTTTCTTATCCTTCTGTATTAAAATGAGATAAATCTACACAGATACTGATATGAAATTAAGGCAGAGTTTTCAGCTAGGCTGCAATATGGCTATGTATACACTGGTTTCCAGTGGATCGGTCTGCAATAAATAGGTATTATGAAAATGAAATGGCATTTTGGTTTGTGCCCTTCTCCCTCACACGGATTGCATGCATACCTGCAGCGATAGTGCCTTCCTTTCTTCCCGCCTTCCTCTCTCTTGTTTGTTTTTCCAAGTTGATTTCTAAAGATGGGGTTGGCTTTTGCAACCGTCGGGACTAAGTTCTCTGTTAAGCATGGCCATGACGAATTTTAAAAGTGGGCTCTGTTTCAGAAAGTCAGGATATTTTCCAGCCTCTGAAATCACACCTATTTACACTCAACCCAGGCGTTAGGTTATTCGGCACAACTCCAGGCGATGAGAACACAATTCCCTGTACCATGGCTCCACCTCCAGTATTTTGCTATGAATTTTCTTTTTACTTCATTTTGCACTTATTTTGCTTAAAATATACTCTGTTAACATTTTCGGGTGACATTTTCTCGAGGCTTAGCCAAATATGCATTGAAGAGAGCAGAAGTGAACCAGTGAGCCCCGCCGGTGTGATATAATATTGCCCGCTCTCAGCAATGAAAGTTTCCACTCGGGGAAGGCTTAATCATGGAAGGAAATGAGTCTTTCTTTTCCTCACCCCAGCTTCATATTGTCAGTATTATATGAAAGCCTGTACAGATGAAAAAAAAGCGTGTACCTTACCTGTTTGTGCTCTGTTGAAAACCTGACCATCTCGTCGTTTCCTCGCATCCAGCCACCTACTCTCTCAAGCTGCAGTCTTTCTCTGCCACCTACCTCCCTCTGTCTGAAACTTTATCTGCAAAAGCGGAAAGAAAGACACTTCTAGAATGAAAAAATTTCCAGGAATTAAGGGCTTCACGTAGAAAACACTTTTTTTTTCAAAGCAAAGCATGCAAATCTATGACTGTGCGCCGTCAAAATCACTGTGGTTGGATATTGCAGAGGATTTACGTATCATGGTTACATCAAGAGTTTAGTGCATACGTTATGTTAATGGGGCTGGTGCTTAAGCAACTTTGACAGAGCTCAGCCACAGCCTGTTTCTACTTTTACATCATAGCAATTAAAAAAAAAAGCAAAATAAACCAGGAAAAAACCTATTTTGTGCTTGGGGGTGATTGTTAGGGATCGTTTTGTCTGAAATTGCCTCCCTGTCCTGAGCACAGCTGAGGAAATGTGTATTATATATCTTATATGCAAATACAAAAATATCTGTAGAGCATTGTGGTGAATGAATCTCAGAACAAGCCGGATTCACCCACCGGTGGTGCAGTGCCGGGGCGGGCAGAGGGGCGCACAGATCCGAACGTGCCGCAATACATGCATCCGAAAAGCCACTGGCTCCACCTCTGAGGACAACCCGGAGCCTATTCCTATGCCGCCTCGTGAAAAAAAAACTTCCCCGGGCTTTCTAGATTGCAAAATCAAGCCCTAAATTCAATGCGTTCAGTGTGTTCTGACACATGTTAATATATTCCCTCATGACAGCTCTAGATTTCCCTTCCAGCCCTGCATAATGATCTCTTCATCTGCCGCCATCAGTAGAGGGGAGACAGGTGATGCCCCGGGCCCGTGAGGGCTGGGTAGGACGGGTGAGTGACACGCACCAGATGCCGCTCCCCGCGCCGCGCTCCGGCTCCCCCGTAAATACATCATGGAGTAAAAATCACCACGTACCTTCCAGCTGCTGCAGAGCCTGTCACTGGAGCAGGCCTGCTGTCACATACGCAAACGCGCACCAGATAGTATCTGTATGTGTGATTAATTAGCAACTAACAGTTAAGTCTTTGAGCCACTGGGGGGGGGGGGGGGGGGGGAAAAAAAGGAAGGAAAAAAAAAAAAAAAGCACGCCCTCAAAGGAAGATTAAAATTAACTATACGAGGTCCCTGAGGTTGAAAATTAAAAACAAAATAAAACCGCCTTCCTCAGGACGGTGAAGGAGGCAAGGAACTCAGTGATGTGTGTCCTCGTGCTGTTCCACCGTACTGATTTTTACCTTTAATTTCAGTTAATTCAGTGCCCGTGAAAACTACCAAGCCAGCAGCTCTTGAGCCTAAAGTCTTCTGCATCAATGCAGACCCAGAGGCTGCACCTCAAAAACATCCCTGGGAACACCATGGTAACAGTTGCCAAGCCCTAAAAAACCAAAAAGCTTTTAGGGACATGGAGCACAAAGACTGACAAGATAAGAAAGAAGAACAGCAATACTGATCTTAATTCATTTCAGCCAAACCTGACCCATGTAAACCCACAAGCAGTGCATTCACCCAAAAGTTAAGTATGTGCTGAATTCTACAGACAGGTCGAGGCATCGGAGAATAAAATAGAGAGCAGAAATAGAGAGCCTACTGAAACCAAAGTTAATCATCCCCCAGAGGAGGCACAGGACAATATAAATAATGCACACAGCAAGTGGACAAAAACTGCAAGAAACTGGAGCCAACAGAAAATCTTTAGTATTTACGAGTATGACTGCTGCTGCTATATAGGAGTATAGTGTATGGGCACTGTATAGGAGTATTCGTATTAGCCAGTTTGTGAGCTGTCCAAGATGGTCATGGGTAACTTGAAAGCTGATATAAAATCACACCAATAAATTTTGCAGGTTACACAAGTGACAAGACGACCGGTGAGTAATGCGGGAAGTGGGACATTTGGAAAGACCCGAGTCTGTTGCTAAGTCCCGTGGCACTTTCAAGAACGAATAGCACACGAGTGGTGCTGTTTGCAGCCTTGCACACCTAGGACCAAGGAAAGCAGGTGATGGAAAGGGTCCTGGAAGGGATGACTCTACAAGGGGTCGTGAGCAGCGGTCATAGGCTCACATGGGATCGCCAAAGCTTTCAGCCTGGTTACTCGCAATCTCAGCTACCTAAGAATTCAGACAAAATGCCAGAAACATCCCTGTACCATCAGCGCCGCACAGCCAAGCAGCCCATGGTTTTTACAAACTCGTAGTAGTGATCCTGAAAATACTGTGGTGATCACAGCGGGAAAGGTGTGCCTTTAAAACTGTGCTGTGGCAAAAAAAAAAAAAGAAAAAACAACCAACAGCCGTAAGCATGAGTTGCTAAGACGGTATTTTACTTTGTGTGTACCTTCAGCCAGAGAGTTGTTAGTTCCGGTGTCAATATTTTTAAAATAATGCTGAAAAATTGAACAAGGGTGCAAAAAAAAAGGTATAAAAATTGTCTGAGGACTGTAGAAAATGAATGAGCTGCAGAAAAAAAAATATTATTATGTGGAACAAAATGAGTTTCGTAAGAGAAAATGTTACATAGGAAAGGACTGTTTAGCTAAGCGAAGTAAGGCATTACATGAACCAACAGCTGGAAGCTGAAGCCAGCCCGACTCAGGCTGGAAGTGAAAAACACTGGAGGCAGCTAAGCACAGCGGCAAACGGCTACAGCAAAGGGCTGGATTCTCCATCCACCTCGTGGTGTCTTCCAGTTGGGAAAGCGTGCCTTTCTGGCAACAGCAAAAGTCTCCCTGAGCTTCTAGAAAAAGTATATTGTCAACAGCAGGAAGTATATATGTGGTCCAATTGAAAAACCAGAAGGTCCCTTTTGGCTAATAAATACTTAATCCTTTTATTGAACATCTTGTTCGCTGCTCAAACTTTTGCACAGCGGGTGCTGGCAGGCTGGCGCTGGATGTCGGATTTCCAGGGAAGGTGAGCAACGAATGCGGTCAGTGCTATCACATTTCCCTGACTTTTTTGTCCTAGTCTTTCTGAATGTTGATGTTTTGCTTGATGATCTGTTTGCCTGCCCAGTGAGCCGCTCACAGTAGTACCCAATTCTTTTGTGAAAGGTTCCAGCTTAGTTAGAGGAGAACTTTGGTTTGCTTTACCAGACTGTTTTCCCAGGCAAATTTTAACTTTCTGCAGCTCGCTGCTTTTCAGAACCCAGAATTCTTTATTCCTAACAACAAGATTCCCTTTTCATGTTACTGCTGTGAAGCATTACCAGCGTACGACCGCAGGCCCATGCCAGTGCTTTAAGGGTAGACAGTCAATGCTTGACCCATGTCCTTCCTAAAAGTGTGCTTTCCTTCACTGCTGCCATCATTTTCTCTCTGAGATAGCTCAGCTGTTTTTTTTCCAAGCCTTTGTAGTTCCTTGCGTGACTCAACCCACCTAAAATTCTTCAGTTAGGACCAAGAAAAACTATTTTAATATAATTGTAAATACACAGTGAGATCATTAGTGAAGACAGTTTCTGATCCTTGGTTTCCAGGATAATTTCCTATACCGGGACTGATTTCAGAGAGCACACCGAGAAGGCACGACAGCGCCAGCACTTTTGCATGAACGTGTGCATTGCTCTGCATTAAGGCGTGAAAGTTTGCTTGGGTCTTACATTGAACAGCTTTACAGTCAAAGAGCTGTTTATAAAAGAAACTGAATCCATATCAAGCCGCATCAGACCCAATTCCCCTAACATGTACTTGGGTGCGAGCTAAAGCCCCTAAATCCAGCCCTCCAGAGGACACAACCTAGACCGTCTGCCGCAGCGCAGCACCCAGTTGCACGTGTTGCTATAACACTTGGGTTTTTCTTCACAAAAGCTCAGCCTGGGCACGTGTCAGGTCCTACCTTGGCTATTGCACAAAGCCGTCGGTGGAGAGCTCACGGGAAGAGCAGGGGGGAGGCGTGCTGTGTCCCTGGAGCGCGCGTTCAGATCAGACTCGCCTTCTGAGAAACGGGCTTTTTTTTTTTTTCCCCCATACGTCGCCCAGCCCATGTGTGTTACCTTTGGAACAGGCACAGAGCTCTGCGTGGTGGGAAAAGTCCCTGTCTCTCAGGAGCAGGGACACACAGGAGAAGCGGGATCCCATCATCCCAAGTGAGGTCCCTCAGTCTCTCGCTGTGGGGAGCAGAGGGGCGTTCCTTAGCTGACTGCCTGATTTTGGATGCCAGCCACAGAGTGAGTCCTTCCCCATACCGTGGCTATCCGCTTGCTACTGAGGAGAAAGAAAGTGATAGAGTATGAGATACATTTATTTTTTTAAGGCCTAATACCAGCAGCCCCCTCGTTTGCTTCTCGACCGTTGAGACAAAATTTGCTCTGATGGGGGCAAGGAGCGGTGCCAGGGCTGAACCCCACGTCCACAGCATTCCAGGCTGCACTGCAGTATGAAAAACAAATTCACCCAACTCGGAGAGGGAGAAAAAAAAACGTTTAAATATGAATTTTAAACCTTGCACCTGGTGCAGAAAAAATTGAAACTTATGCTCATTAGGCGCTGAAATATGATTTTGGCGAAGGACGGGTATTCAGAGCAATTCTTAGCATTTGGAATATAAAACTTACATTTTGGGGGAAACAAAATAGAGAGAAATAATAATATTTTAATTACTAATTAATATTTTAATTGTCAGTATTTTCTGCTAAAATTCATCTAAAGATTTCCAGGTCTTCAAAATTCAAAGTGTTCGGGGTTTTTTTCATATTTTTTCCCTGTGGTTTTGTAAACAGCGTTTGAAAACCAAATCATTTTCTTTCTCTCGTACTTTCTGTACTTTCTGGCTTCATTGCAAATGCTTACAACACCAGCTTGTCTCTTTTCACCGCGGTTGTGACCCTCACCACGAAGCTGAACGTTTCAAAGAGTTGGTATTGAGATGAGAACTTACACCTTCTGGTAGAAGTTGAGCTCCCCCCCCATGCGTCGCCGTCAGAATTAGCGGTGAAGGTACCCTCACCTCCTCACGCCTCTGCGCGCCGTGCTCAGCCCCAGGCCGGGCGGTAAATCCGGTCTTACCTCCGCGGTAATTTGTTCTTTTCACGTGCCTTTGCCCCCGGCGTTGTTTTAGTTTCTGTTAAATGCAAAAGCATCGCCCGTCCCGGCATTTGTAACGATTCAAATTTTCTGGGGAGGCTCCTCCTCGGGTTTCCTCCCGCGGTTCATCAGTCCTTTCCGTTCCTCTAACTTTGGCGGCGGCATTTTCAGTCGGACGCCGGACTCGGT
>NW_009260616.1:2978249-2978670 GCF_000687185.1 Egretta garzetta
CACGAAGGAGTGACGTTATTAAATATCTCGCGTGTCTTGGCCCAGGGCTCTGACCCGTCCCCCCGGTGCTTCCCCAGCCGCCCGCCCCGCGGCTCTGCCCGCAGCGGCCAAGCCCGGGCCCCGCGTCCCATCGCTTATTTCTAAGAAACTCCCAGCAGCTGCGGACACGCTACCGCGGATAAAGAGAAGATGGGAAACATCCAGCAAACTTCTCAACGCCCGCTGGTTTCCCACCCAGAGGAATCCAGCAAAAACAGTCTGGTCTTCTAGGAAATACCTGGAGCTTCTCACTGGCCAGGGAAATGCCTTTTTTTTTTTTTGCCCTAAAATGTGTTTGAGGCTGCCAGTCTTCCCGCCGCCTCCTCGCCGCTGTGGGTTACAGGACACTCTGCGGGGCAGATTTTGCGAGCCGGGGACCGAG
>NW_009260616.1:2979557-2981074 GCF_000687185.1 Egretta garzetta
CTGGCGATTTAGCTGGCAGGGTCGGTGGCCAGACACGCTGCGGAGGGACCCCCGCTCCGGCCGGGACAGGGGTCTCCCCTGCTGACCCCACCGGGGCAGCGTGAAGTCTTGCGCGGCAGCGGTAATTGAAGGTGGGACCAAAGCAAAAAGCAAATGGGGGAACCATTTCACCGGCTTCCCACCGGTAAAAACCAGATTGTGTCTGTCCCAGTATCTTGCCCAATATGTGCCACCACATGGCACACTGGTCACTGCTGGAGCAGAGACGAGGAGCCTGAATTTCTGGATGCGAGGGCTTTCAGACCTGCCCATGTCAGCGGCCCTGTGCCAGCAAGACCGAGGCTGTGGCTGACACACAGCTCTCCGCAGCCCTGCCTAGTTCAACCCGGACGGGCCTGTGGGGGTACCCGGGGTGGAGAGGATAACCTTCCCCACCCTAGATAGGGCAGGCACTTCTTCTGAGGAGGTTTTGGGGACCCTCCCTCACGGGGCCACCCGCTCAGCCAAGAGCTGGTTTCCCAGCCCCTCCATGAATTGCTGGCGGTAGTTTCTAAGAATGAAATAGTAGTTTAAATATTTCACGGGCGAAAGATATTCAGCGCTGGAATTGATGGCAGGAGAGGAGAGTGCTTTGCTTGTCATGAACCGCTTCCCTTTCTCCTAAGTAATGCCAGGGCGCAGAAGTGACGTACCTCCCTGGCCAACACGTATCAGGAGCACGTTTTTATTTGTCTGGGGAACATGGTGCATTCCCAATTAATAATGTGTGTTGTTAACAATCACTAGTCCATCTCACACGTGGCTTACCCAGCAAAGAAAATGCAGGGTCCTTGTCCTTTGTCCTGCCAATCCCAAAAGATCTGCAGAACATTTCCCAAATACATTAGTGATACAGCCAAGGAACAGGTGTAAGCCCAGTGTAACATGTGGGGGGATTGACCCCAGATGTTTGGAAAATTCAAGGTGGCCCTCAGGCACATCTCACGCTGTTCCTGCCCACTTTGAAACTGCACTGAGGAAGCAGCCGCGCTCCTGGCAGGGCCAAGCATCCTCTGAGGTGCTGGGGTAAATGCTGAGACAGAGAGATTACTACACAAACAAACAAGAAAAATCCAACCCTGGAAATTGCTGCGGTGCATAATAGATCTGACTCAGTTTCCACTACTGAGGAAAAGAGATGTTTCCCTTGCCTTAGGTAACAGCCTTTTCCCTAAATACACGCTAAGAGAAACCTGGGTCAAACAGTTTCCGTTTCATGGGAAAGCCCTGGGCTAGGTGTGTCGGATGTTTAGCTGGAAAGGGATCTGTACCTGCTGGGAGCAGTTTCTTGCGTTCGGCAGTTGTTTGGGGGATAAAGGGAATGCAAGAGCTGGTTTGGGGGGATCTGGGGAGGGGCAGGGCTCTCAGGAAAGGAGACCAGGGCTTGCTGGGTGTGCTCATTGCTGCCTTTGCTTTTCTTTCCCATTCCCTTCACCCAGATGGCTCCTTCCCGATGAGCCAGCGCAGCTCCCCACCAT
>NW_009260616.1:2981491-3074945 GCF_000687185.1 Egretta garzetta
GTGGGTGGGGTGTTGGTGCAGGGGAACAAATTGGGGGTGGAAGCCCCACAGGAGTCCCCCAAGCTCTGCCCTGGGTGCCCTTTTTGGCGCTCCTAGGCCAGCTCCTAGGCAAGCAAGGAAGGGGAGGATGCGACAGGGCAACACATCACACCCCACCCCCCCAACACCCTTTGGATTTCCAGCACCCTCAAAAGTGCCCTGAGGGTGCTGGTTGCTTTGAAGTACTCTCGTCCTGGCCCCAGCCCTGCTCTTGCCTTGAGCAGCGAGAGCTGGGGGCAAGATGGAGCCACCCCCAAGGTCACCGCTGGGCTCCCTCCACCGGCTGCCCCGCAGGCAGCCACAGCAGAGCAGGCCCATTTCTGGACCCCATGCGGGTTCATAAACTGCCTCCTCTCTGTATTTTTTTTTTTTTTCCTCCCAGTTGTTGAGAGGAAAGCACAGTTGCATTTGCTGAGCAAAAGAAAAAAAAAGGGCAGTGGTTTTCCACTGGTATCCTGTGCCTGGTGGGGTGCCTGGAAATAAGGCTGTGCGGCCATAGCAGTGACAAAAAGGTGACATGGGCATAGCCAGCAGCGGCGGTTCCCAGGTCAGTGGTTGTGGAGGCAAGGAAAGGCCGCTCTGGTGGCCGTTCTCTGCACTGGAGTTGGGTCACTGCAGCCAGAAGGGGCTCCTTGCGGGAGCCTCACCTCAGGCAGGAGGGAGGTGTGCCTGGCCACGCTCCAGCTCGGGCTTTTCTCCTTGCTCCACGGCCTCCTGGGGCTCCGGGGAGCCCGTGCTTTAGACTGATTCTCTGATCTCCGCTGGCAGAAATGCAGTTTGTCTTTCTCTGTCCTTTAAACGCCTGTACCTATTTTTCTTCTTCCCTTTTTTTCTTCTCTCCGTTCTCAGGTTTGCAGCCTCAGGATAAAAGCAAGGACCTATACTGGTTTTAGAGCTGTCCTTCACTCTTCTTCCCCTGGCTCTCCCCTGTAGATCTCTGCCTGTTAGACATGGTGGCATTCAGAGCTGAAATCGGGGCAGTTTGTAACAGCTTCTGATCTTGGTTTGCAGCTCGCCGTTACTCCTTCTGTGGTGGATCCCTTCTGAGCTGATGTGCTGACTCAAAGACTCCCAGATCCCCCCTTGCCCTTTTCCAAGCCCACCGTGGCCCTGCAGCTCGGGGAAAGACAACGGGACTTAAAAGGACCTGGCATTGCAAGGACGGTACTTTACACTTATTTTGGAGAGGAAAATCCTTCTGTTGCAAGAGGAGAGCCAAAGACGTTGAACTTCTATTTAAGCAAACCCCACACCCAGAACCGCAGTCAGACTCCTCGCAAAGAGTCAAATGACATCGTGGATGGTGATGCAAAACCACTGGCCTTCATACAGGGGGCAGAGGAAATCGTGGGGTGGTTGGTTTCTTTTTAGTGGTGTGAATATTTTTTTATGGCAGTGAAAATCATTTCTCGAATGCAAAGATGGCAAAGCTACTTAGCAGTTTTGAACTGGATTTTTACTTTACATTATAGGAAAGTAAAAGGAGAAGAAACTGGAACTCACGAACATTTTCAGTCTATCAAGGAACTGGTCTGATTTTTCAGCGTTGTGGTTGTGAGCGGCAAGTGTTTGGCCGGGGCCAGCTGCCCCGGGCTTACAGGGATGCAGCTGTTCCACGCACAACTGCTCAGACCCCAGAAAGACGAAAACCAAGGTGGCACTTCTCAGAGTTTAGCACAACATTTGCATTGGATCAATAGCGGTTGTTTGGTTGTGGTTTTTTGGTTTTGTTTTTTTTTCTTTTTTTTTTTTTTTTTTTTTTTTTTACAAAAAACATTTTCTGATGAAGGTAAAACCCTCTAAAAAAGCAGGGGGAGGAAGGAAACCCGTGAAGAGCAGCTCGCCCTCGGCCCAACAGCCTTTAAGGAGAACACCGGAAGGAAAGGCACGTGATGGACAAATAGGTCTGAGTTGCCTCTAACATTTCTCTTTGTCTACTTGTTGCTGTCGTTTTGTCACTTTAATAGTTGTTTTGTTTTTTTGAAAGGGGGAATAAGATATCTATTTAACAGTAGGAAAGCTGCATTAAAGGCATCTCCTTCTTTCACTCTGTGTGCTTTTGTGAAGAATTAAAGCTAAGTAAGAGAAATGAGGCAAACTGGAAACTCGAGGATGAAATAGGAAAATACCTGTCATGTGGATGAAGTGAGTTATTTTATTACTTTGCATTAAAGATAAATAGAAATCCTAGCAGTTGAAAATATTTTCTTAGTGAGTAAAACTACGGTGATAAATACAAAAGATAAGAACACACAAGATTGTTGCAGTGCTACATTTCAGTGTACGGTGTATGTGTAAGGTGGGTTAAAGTAAGGGGGCTGCTCCATGATAGCAGAGGTTTCTTCATGAAGCTGATAGAAGAGGGGACTGTAGCATTGCTACTGCACTGGTAAATGAAAATGCTGTTACGGGGTGATGAATAATTAATGAAACAGCACAGAAATGGCAATTTCCCCATATACTTAAAAGCTGACTTTTTAACAGGAATACACCTGATGCCAACACTACTGTGTTTAGGTTTTTTTCTATTTTTTCTTAACGTAATGTCTTCGAAAGCTGACAAAGTTCAATGCGTGTAAGAGGAAGAATCTTAACATTATCCCTCCGACACTAGGAGAAGCAGTAGAAAATGGACTTTTGTGCTCTGATGAGAGTTTTTACCTTCCGACACTCTCATGTAATCTGGCATCATGTTCACCACATGTCAGAAATGGAGTTAGGAATAACCCAAACTTGCTTCTCCTAGGTTTCAGCTTGAAAATAACTCAATTTCTGGGCAAGAATAGGAATCCTAATAGTAAGAGTATGATAGAGCAGTGTGAGTAAATGCCGTGAGAAGCTGGCGAGGAGCGATGTGTGCAGAGCATCCCTGGCCAGAGCTCGGCAAATGGCAGGTAGGGACTTGCCGTGATTCCTTCAGGCAGACGGGCCCCTGAGCATTTTGCCCACAGCCTCCAATTAGCCAGAGCCCAGACAAGCTGTAAAGGGCAAGGGAAGGTCTCCAGAATTTATATTACCGGTTAAACCAAAAATGTTCTGAGGCATCTGTCAAGAAGGAAGGCAGCAGCGCTTTGCAGCAGCAAAGTAACTGAAAAATGGCATTTAACTTTATTGCTGCAGAGGCGGGGAGGTAACAGGATCATTCTGTGCCTGTAATGTTTTTTTAGGCTGTTTTAAAAGTGTTTTTTTTTTTTTTTAAAAAAAAAAGATTAATCTGGCTCTGTCATTGGTTGTGCTTCACCACAATTGTTTCTTTTTTCTTTCTTACTTCTTTCTTTTTTCCCCCTCCCCTCTGCAAGTCATGATGAGGAGGGCTGGGCAATACAGCCCAAATACGTTTGTAAGCACAAACCAGTCGTTTACTTCATTGGCATTTACAATTAGTTTTGACTGTGAACATTTTCAGGCATGAGAACTTATGCAATGAATACATGAATATTGGTTTTGATATTTGCTCTCCAGGTACTCTTTTTTTATTGCTGTATTGTGAAAGCATTCAAACACCAAAGTCGAGGTTGTGGCTCAAGGTGTTAGATGTGCAAACACCTATTTTAAAATGCTCCTACTCCTCAGGGACTGCAGTCTGAAAGCACACGTCCCCCTATTTTGGCTAACCCTTGCAGAGTTGTGCTCCCTCTGTGTTGGTCTGACTCTAGGGGGACTGCTCACAGCACCTACCTTTAAGGCTTGGGTGTGAGTCTTTGCAGGACGGAAGCCACAGCTCCTAACACAGCAGCAGTGCAAATAACCTCAGCACCATTTCACAAGTGTGTTTTATTCCTCTTTGGCATCATAGGTTATTACTTGCTTAATCATGAATGCTTGCAGGAATTCTGGAAATACAACAGAAACCCTTCTTAAATGTTATATACGTCTTATCTGTCACATGCTTGTCACACACTGGAAGAGCAGGGCTGTGAGTCCCCGGTCCAGCAGCCTGAAGAGCAGATCCTCCTCCTCCTGCTGCCCCTTCCCAAACTAGCGTCAGGCAGAGGTTAGCACCAGCTTGTGCTCTCTAGCTACCCACCTGACAAACAGCCGAGCCCAGCTGGGACAGACGAACAAACACAGCTCCCGACCTGTTTGTGCAGGGCGCAGGGAAGGAGGCAGAGGGACGGGACCTGCCCTAGAGCATGGTGGAGTACTGGGCACAGTGGGAGTAGCCACTGCTGCCAAGTGAGAGCAGTTTGTAGGAGTTTGCAAAGTGAGCTCTGGGCATATTCACTGCAGGCGCCTATTTCCCGTTCTGAAAATGACTGACAATTAGCAAAGCACGAAGGAGTACCGGGTTAATGAACTCTGAGGCTAACAGTGATCTGATCAAGGGAAGGATGGAGGTGGGGGTGGGACATAGTATTTGTGGTCGTGGTCTCCACCTTTATTTTAATGAGGGTTTTGCTTCAGTATGGCTGCAGTTGCAAGAATGCAGCACAGAGCTCTTAGAGACGCGCATATATATATGTGCCCCTGCACTTACAGTCTGATTTTGGAGAGCTTTAGGGTGACGTTTCTTACTTCCCACAACCTTTTCCAGTGGGTTTTCCATAGGAGCCCCGGCAGACGAGGAGGAGGAGAGCAAAAGAGAGTCTGAGCAATCCCCTGTGCTTCCCCTGGACTGCGTGCTGCCCGTCGCTGTGGAAATGTATCTATCTGCCCTGTCTCCTCCTTGGGTCAGGAGGGACTGCCATCCCTTCTCGCCTTCCCTTTGAAGTCCTATTTAAGTTCATGACAAGCTCTAGCGAGGCCTTAAAGGTTGGTCCCTTCCTAGGAGGCAGGCAAAAGCTGCTGTTGGCTTTGGATGCACCAGGGTTCTCTGACCGGCAGTACTCGTGCATCTTTTTCTGGGCAAGGGTTGTAATTACCATGCCCTTTTGATTAGAGAAGGGCGAGCCAGCTCCTCTGGGGGATTGTGGTGTCCTGGCTGGCTTCCCTGGCCTGCCACCCAGGGGAGCAGTTGCAGCAGGGGAAGGAGAGAGACTTGCATTGTGGTTGTTTGGAGGAGCAAGGTATTGATTTTGTAGGCAGGGCAGTTTTGCATAGGGAAATGGGAACAGGGGATCATTAAAAGAAAAATTGAAAAGGAAAAAAAAGGAAAAAGGAAAAGGAAAATAAAAATAAAAAAGGAAAAGAGAAAAAGAGAAAAAGAAGAGAAAGAAGAAAGAGGAAAAGAAAAAGAAAAAGATGAAAAGAAAAAGAAAAGGAAAAAGAAAAAGAAGAAGAAAAAGAAAAAGGAAAGAAAAAGAAAAAGAAAAAGAAAAAGAAAAAGAAAAAGAAAAAAGAAAAAGAAAAAGAAAAAGAAAAGAAAAAGAAAAAGAAAAAGGAAAAGAAAAAGGAAAAGAAAAAGGAAAAGGAAAAGGAAAAGAAAAAGAAAAAGAAAAAGAAAAAGAAAAAGAAAAAGAAAAAAGAAAAAGAAAAAGAAAAAGAAAAGAAAAAGAAAAAGAAAAAGAAAAAGAAAAAGAAAAAAGAAAAAGAAAGAGAGAGAGAAAAGGAGAGAGGAAAAAGAGAGAAAAGAGAGAGAAAAAGGAAGAGAAAAAGAAAAGGAGAAAAAGAAAAAGAAAAAGAAAGGAAAAGGAAGATAAAAAGAAAAAAATAAAAAAGGAAAATAAAATAAAGAAAAATCTTTACTTCAGTGAGCCCCCACGCTTTGGGGCTACAGCCTTGGGAACTGCATTGCTAATTTAGTTCCCAGCACGGTAAGACTGTTCTCTAAACTGACTGTACTGACCAGCAGCTCAGGGTGGCGGGGCCCCCCTGTTCATGTCCATCTCTAATCATCCAGGAGTTACCTTTGCAGTGCACTTTCTGCAGCCTCCCTAGCCAGGCGTGAGCTGTGAATAACTCACACCAAACCTGTGAGTGCAAATTGTAACAGAGAGGCACCGGGGTGCCATGTCCCCTCCTCCTGCCCTCCCTGCATCAGGTCCTGCGGGAGAAGGGGAAGGCACTGGAGGAGCCTGGGCAGGGGGCAGGGGGCACCCCTGGGCCCCACTCTCATGCATGGGCACCCCCCTTTGCCATGCTGGGCTGCATCCCACAAAAACACAGGCTGCCTGAGGACTGGAGCATTTCTTCAGGGATGTGTCGGTTGCTTATTTACATTCATGATAAAGGCAGGATAAATACCAAACAGGGAAGCTGTCCCATTAGGAGATGTAACACCACTCTGGAGGTTGTTGAGGGTGCCCCCTCTCCCCCCTGCACAGCACATTTCCTCCTGCCCCACCTGGGCCAGGTACAGCTGCCAGGCGCCCTGCCCTCCTCCATCACACCCTCCAACTTCTTCACTGCTCTCCTCAACTTCTGGCCCCAGCCCTGGCTCTGCATCTCATCCCTGCTCTGTTCTCCTGCCTCACCCAGCCTCTTCCCTCCTGCACTTACTCCTCTGGCCCCATGCAGCTGAAGCATCAGTATCTCTGTGATAAACAGAACTGGAAAAACATAGACCCTCTCCAGAAAAGCCAGCACAGTGGCCTCAATCCTGCACCATACCCCTGTGGTAGGGACCCAGCCCTAACCCCCGGTCCAGTGGAACGACCCCTTTTTTCCACAAGCCGAGTCCCAAAGAGCTGCGACAGCCCCGGTTCTATGCAGACACAAATGATTATTCTCTCTTGACAGACCTGCACAGCTCCCTCCTTGTATTTAACTGCAGTCCCAGTGAGCTGGATCAGGAAAGAGACATTTGATAGCTGCTGTTTCCGTGGTTGAAATATTTGTGAAGTTAGCGCATAATCTGAAAGCAGAAGCTAATAAATTATAGGGTGCTAATTGGGGCCGGAGTGGAGCCGTCAATCATATTAACCCAAACACACGGAGACCCTCATAACCTAAAAAGGCAAGAGAGCCTCCAGGAACAGCTCCCAGTTGTCACTAGCCATGACCTCCACTTCAGTCAGAGCACAGAGAGTCAAGGCAGACAGTTCATTCTGCTAAGAAATTGCAAATCCTGTGTTTAAGGGGACACTTGTATTTGGTTTTGTTTGCCCTCTTTGGGAGTGTATTTCCCGGGGCACTTCAATGTTTTGCTTTGCCACTTACCACTCTTGCAATTTAAAAAAAAAAGTGTAAATCAGATAAGAATTTGCAATTTTTATATTTGTGTAGTCCTTAGAGTAACACTCGTAAGTTTTTAGTCACAGTCCAACTTCCTTGCATATAGGCCTGTCTTCTAAAAGCCATCTTATTGCTCACATTTCTCCTTTTGCTTCTTATGCCCCAGAAACATGTATACTACTTTGCAGCTGCAGGATTCTATGATCTGAGCCAAAACACAACTGGGAAAACACAGTAGCAATAGGACACTTGCAGCTCTAGTCACCTTGTCACCACCTGTTCTTATAGTGCTTCCATCAACATCAAGTATTTTACTCAGCATATAACATAAAGTTGAATCAACGAATGCTGAAGAGGTTTTTAGTAATGCATTTCCCCAGAAATTCATTTCTATATGGAGACAGGTAGGCATTTTAGAAAGCATTCCCTGGAGAAAAGATCTGAAAAAAATTAGGAGCAGCCTGAAAGTGAGGAGTGGGAAAGCTTGATTTTGGTGGTGGCGTGACTACTGCATGCAGGCCTGACAGCTGAGCTCCAATAAGGTCAAACCCTTTTCCTGGTGACACCTCACCTGCCCTTAGTGACCACCTACACTTACTGCTGCAAGACCACATGGTTAAATGTATGAAAACTTTTAAAGACATTTCTAAATTTGTCATTTTCCACTCATTTTCGATGCCTGTATTAATTATTTTATGCCAACCTTGAATGCTGGCAAGTAGAACCAATAGCCCCTTCTCAGCTTGCTTCTGTGAAGAAAAATGATAGCGTCTAACCTGGCAATGCTGCCGCTAAAGCCAAGAGCCATCTCCGAGTGGGGTAGGCAAGAGGATGTGTTTGACAACTGCCTGTGGTTTATCATGGCCGCTAGTTCTGTTTTAGTGGATTCAGGTAGAGGATAATTCTTCGTGCTTTAAGCAGCAGACTCAAAAATTATGGAGTGATACCTCTGTTAAGACACCAAAGACTATGTCAGCAGACAAACTGAGGAAAGCACAAAGCTGGCAAGGTCCTACTTGAAGAACACAAGGCTGCTCTGTGTGAGTAGGTTTCCATTCTTGAGGATGTGGTGACATGAGACTGAAGAAATGTGAAGATGTGAGAGAAGATATTCTCACAAAAGGTTAATTCTGTGACTCCCAGAGTTCCGCCTCTCCTGTTTCACTGTAAGAGAAAGCTAAATATATTTGTGACTGGAAATTACTGAGAACTTACACATGGTCAGCCCTCCTGGAAAGGTGTGAAAATCTGATACGGGAGGAGAAATACACCAGGAGATCAATCAGAGTCGTGAGATTCTGGTGCTACAAAACAATGTTGAAACTCCACCGAGTTCCCTACAGGACAGATGAAGAGGCAACTGTAGTTGCTCACTGTACTGTATAGGACAACAAAGGCATTTCAGTGGTCTCATCTCTAACAAGCACTAAGTGACTTCTACTGTCAGGGAAGATAGGAGAGAAAAAAAAAAGCAGGAAAAAGAAGATCCAGCTATGTCAACAGCATTACAAAAGGGGTTGGTATCCAAACAGGGAGTGGCTATTTTACAGCTCCGTTCTTAACGTAAAAGATAGAAGGCAGTGATGAACGTCCTCCAAATGGAAGATGTCAACTGAAGAAGAAGTTAACACATTATAAAAAAGGTTATTTTATACAGCAGTATCAGTCATGTCACTGGCAATAATGACAATATTTTGGCATCATCACTTGGCTTTGATGCACTGGGTTTCTGGTTATTTATTAGAGTTAAAACATAATGTCAGTTAGAGGTGCCAAATGTCATTATAAATAGAGCCATGATCGTTTGAAAAATCCACCTGGTATGCGAGCTCCTGCAATTCACTCCAGTGTGTGTGTGTAGGAAAAACTTTCAAGAATCGATTAAAAGAAATGAAGGTGAATTAGAACTTTTTAATCATTAACTGGCATACTTTAACAGACCTATTTAAAATAGCCATTAACAGGGCTATTTTACAGACATTCTTTTCTACAACAACTATTTTCAGGTCTGTTATAGCTGAATTAAGATCAGCTTTGTGTAGAAAGAGGTTTGTGTAGAAATTTCAATCTAGAAGAAAGCTTGTCTTCACAGTTGTTATTAAAATGCATAGCCCTAAACCTGAATCACAGAGGGTCAGTTTCACCCAGTTCTGCTCAGCAAAGCCACGCTTGAGGACTCAAACCATCACAGGCAGCATGCCACAGATGTCAAAGAAAGAGAAAAAATAAAAACAAAAAACCCCCCAAACCCTGGAGACATTAGCCAATTCAAATAGATGGTCAAGCAAGGGTGCAGTGGCCCTGCTATAAGGATTTCTGTGCCTTTCCATACAAGTGGTGAGGGAACCAAATTTTGAGGGACCTTGTGATCTGCAGGATGTTACTAGTCTGTCACCTAGGGTACCAGGAAGGCTGAGGAACAGCAACTTTAGCCCTGGGCCCTGGCTCGAGCTTCTCAGATAAGCAAGGCTGTAGTGAACTCAGCTCTTGCCTTTCCTGTCCCCACCACTTACTATTTTTTGCAGGTAACAAAGACTAATAGAAAACACTTGCGTTAGCAGTGTAGCTGCACAACCTTTTGCCTTTCTGGTGGTCACTTTTAGGTTCCCCAAATCTTGGGATGATGCCTTTGAATGACTGACAATAAAGTCTCCCAGAAAAGAATGAGACCTGAATGTTAAATATAAAAAAGGGAAAGAAATCATCTTGACACCTCACATTTTTCACTCCTACCTGATACAAGCAAACATGTCTTTTACCTTTCATATCTCAAAAATCCTCTTGTCAAGCTGCGTAAGTTTTCCCTTCAGGGCTCTTTGACAGCCACATTCGCATAGCTCATGTCAAACTGCTGAGCGCTCCCTCTGTGGCACATGGGGATAAGCGAGTGATCCCACTGAAGCCTGGCATATCTCTCAGCAGCAGCTACACACAAACATCCTGTAACTTTATCTGTGACCCTGTAAGGACTCAATATTTTTGCCATAAAGCATTGCTTTTTTCCTTTGTAGGATCTTGATCATGCTCCCAAGTGGAAAGCATGAGGTACACAGGTTTGGGAAAGATCTGGTCATCAACATGTGCTGGCTCAAAAGCCCTTGCAAGCAACCCTGAAAAACAGAAATGCACTGACGGTCGGGTGTTACCACCTGCTGTAGACCAAGGGTACTGAAGATAGCCGACCTACAATTGATGCCACTGAAAATGCTGCCTTAGTAAATAAGTCACATCTGCCCTGGCCCTTCACATTTACAAAATAATTTACAAACTTTAATTAATCACCACAGCATTTGTGTTATGTTGTAGTAAATACTGTTCATAGGTAGCAGTAAATATTTTTCATCCATTCATATGGATGTCAAGTCTGCAGCTGAGAGATTAAATAAGCCAACTAAAGCCACACAGTATGTCCATGTCTGTCCAAGCACGGCTCAGAGTTCAGTCATTGCCATTTGAGAGCCCAGCACTAGTGGGTTGCGTGTGGTATCACATCCTGCAGCATGCTCACCATCGTTGCTCAGTGACCTCGCCAAGTGTCTGTGCTGGCATCAGGGAACAAGGAAGAGCCTGAGACGGTAACCGGCTGTGACCCAGAGACTCACCTAGAGCCCGGGGGGCTGATCAGCCCCTGGGGGCAGACACCTCCTCTTCCCGGGCAGGTTAGAGACTGCACTGGGTTGGAGTTTATTTTTGTTATAGCAACTCCTCTTGTGCAATGTTGCAGATCTGCAGCCAAAACGATACCGGTAACACACCAATGTTTTAGTTTTTCCTGAAAAGTGCTTGCACAGCAACTAAGCCTTCTCTGCTTCTCACTCTGCCCCCGCAGTGAATAGCCTGGGGCTGCACAAGAAGTTGGGAGGGGACACAACCAGGCAGATGACCCAAACTAACCAAAGAGGTATTCCCCGCCGTATAACATTGTGCTCAGCAACAAAATGGAGAGGAGGCAGCTTAGGGAGGTTAGCCATCTTTTGTTCAGGAACTGGCTGGGCAGAGGTCTACCTATCTCAGGCCAAATCTTGAGAAGCTAAAGACTTGGAAGCAGTTTCTCCATTGCTGTACATAGGCATAGCTTAACGTATTTAACCTGACTTACAGCAGGTGAAGATTGGGTCCATCTGCTTTACACTAGCCTGGGAATGATGCTTTTGTTAAGAAGCTTTTGGAATTGCTGACAGAACCCCTATGAATTTATGATTCAGTCTTCAGACATCACTTTCTGGTTCCTCCAGCTTTTGCAGTGGGAATCTTCCCAGGACAGATTTCTCCTCTTATTTAGGTGGCTTCCTCTGGCTTACAAGGGAATGCAGAAAGAATTCCTCTTACTACAAGGATATCGCACCCTAGACTCAGTCTCACTGTACACATTAAACGAAGAAGGTAAAAATGGATGTCATTGCCTCTATGCTTGAGGATGAGTCTCTGAGAAGTACATCACACAAGTGTGGTCACAACAATGGCTTCACTTATACCCTCATCTCACATTTAACCTTTCTGATATGTCACAGTTCTTTTCTCCCCTAAACACATATTTCCTTTAAATGACATTATCATTCTTAAACCCTTTTACACTTATTTAAAAAACTATAGCCTTGAAAATCAAGACACTTGAATTCTTTCTCTTGATCTGCCACAGGAGGAGGTACCAACTATCAGAGACACAGGCCAGATAGCGCCCATTTCCCTGCCCCAGAGAGAATGTGCTAAAAAGGTCTTTCATTCTCATCACCTCTTACATGTGTGTCTCCCCTACCATCTCCAAAACTAGCTCTGAAAACCATCATGAGGGGCTGGCTGCTTGAAGGCGAGAGTTCTCCCCCTGACGAGTAAAACGTGAATTGTCATGAAGAGTTTGAATGAAGAGAGGAAGCATCACTTCAATGAGACAGAGAAGGTGAAATGATGAAGATATGTAAAGAGAAGGGCAATACAGAAACGTGAGGGATTAAGAAACTCTTTGCAAGTAGCATCACGACTGGATGCAAGTGAGGTACACTTGCACACATCAAATTCAGCTTTACCATAACCCAGTGGAATAGTTGCATTTGCATAATTCTCTAAGGCAGGGAAAGGAGAGAGAGAATGGAGTGATGTGTAGGGCCACGCTCAGAGCTGACACTGTATCACTGAGCGTGCCCCAGGTCACTGCACTTAGGGGGAAGCCCCTTCCACTGAATTCAGCAAGTTACAGATCTCGACCCTTAGATTTGGATCAAGAGATTTGTGTTTTATCCAGTCCAATACATTTTTCATACTACTAGGTGCAAAAGGCATAGATCAGTGGTCAATATCCCGAGATTTCATTTATTGGTAATGCATTAAACTTGACACTTTCTTCTTCATCATGCTGTGATAAACCCTCCATTAAAAATAGTCTTACTCTTGCAACACTTACAAAATGTGGACCAAACAAGACTTACCTTCCCCTCTGTTCTTTCTGTGACACTTTGGGTATTTGTGACTACCTCAAGACCTCAGGGGCATTACTTCTGACTGCTGTCTGTCACTGATGCTCACCTTGCCCACTAACCCAGTTTACCCATGTTGGATAGGCTCTTGCATGATTCTTTTCCAACTCAGATTACAAGAAACTGAATCGACTTGGGTTATCATATCACAGATGCAGTCACGAGGCCTGTGAAAGTTGTTACCTAGACAAAGTTTTGGCAGGATTGAAGGTTTCTCCTGCTAAAAAAAAAAAAAAAATAGTTATCATATGAAATCCTGTTCATTTTCAAAACCTTTGTTTGGGGCTTGCTGACTGAGCAGCCCTCTGGAGTTAAGTGGAATTATGCACGCACATGAAGTCATCCAGGTGTGGTGACTAGAGAATGGGGATCTTCCTGGCTTATGGCTAACACATGCTCCTGGTTAGTAAACGTTGCTCATGTTTAAGATATTGAAATGGAAGAAATGGCTGTACAATCAATCAAGCAGCACTTGAAGAGGAAGGAAACATTACACAGTATTTATTTATTTATCCATCACTCATGGTCTGGTGAGCATAGCGAAGTGCTGCAATTGTTGTTATTAGCAAATCTGGCTTTTACACTAATCTGTAGATGAAGAAAAAAAAAATTCTATCCGTACAGACTGCTTGAACGGGGTTTGTCAGACTTTGAAGAATCCTAATTCAAAAGCTCTCAATTTCTATTTCATTTGAGTAAAACAGTCAAACTCCAAATTTCTTGCTCATGTGTTGGATCTCCATTCAAGAAACTTCTGCGGCTTGATTTCAGTGGAGTTGCATCTTAAAAATGTAAATATTCTGACATCTGATATCACCTTTACTACTCTGCAGTATCCCCCATTATCAAATATTTGCGTAAAATCAGAGCATGTTTCTAGCTTCCTGACAGATGTCAGTGAATAGCTCTGCATAATTTGCAAACTACTGTTCATGAGAAAATGTTCCAAAAAGCTTATTGTGGCCTTTTATTCAGTAATGATTTATATGTCATTTTATTATATACTTTGACTTGATCTCCAAACACATCAAGAAAAAGCACCTCCCTTCACCCAGTCTGATAAAAAATAAGTGAGGATGATGAATATTAAAAAGGGAAAGGAAAAGAAAGGTAAGAAAACAGGACTGTCGAGATTCACAGATCAACTGCTGTGCAACTTAACATTCAAGATGATTGCAAGCATTTGTTTAAATTAAATAGTGAAATGGACCATCCCCCAGTGGACAACCCAGTCACTCTTCTTCAGTTGCTTTCTGATTTGGAGTTCATAAAAGTGCAACAAGAATTTATGTTAGTTTTTCGATTTGTAAAGTCTTGTTCGCGCGCGCTGAAGCCAGGTTTCAGCTGTGGTTTTTTTTTCATGAGCGAGTTGATCTCTTCTTTGAAATAGCATACCAGGATTCCCTGTTGGCAGGACACCTCTGTCTGAGCATATGTGATCACGTAAATGCAATCAAAACCACAGTAAAATCAATTGTTGCCTGATTACATGTTTCATTCCCTTAAACTATCTCCCATGAAACCCCCAAACCATAACAGGTAGAAAAATCAAAAGATACATAATTGTTGTCTTATTCTGCTACACATCATTCAGTACCTTATGATATTTTCTGGTAGTTTTAGTGTTTTAGAGCATTGCTGGTCTTTTAAGACATCTCTGTAAGTATGACGATGTGCAGAATATTTTCCTTGGCTTATGTCTTCTTTGGTAGAGCTTTTTTCCTTCTTTACTTCTTTCTTTCAAACAGAGGGAACAAGACTTAACTCAGTTCAGCAGAATTGATGCTTCCTTGGTCTTGGTCACCTTCTTTGACTAATACCAAATAATTTAAGCCCTCTTTATTCCTTGTTTCCACTAGTGTGGCTGAGAGAATACTGTCTGAATCAGCACATGGAACATCGCTATCTGCATTTAAAAAAAAAAAAAAAAGAAGACAACAGGTCAGTGATATATGTGTAGTATTAGAAAGCAAACAAAATCAGACAGCTGCTGGAGAAAGTTGGTCTAGTCACTCCACATAAGGAGTGACTGATGGTTCAAATTTATTTTATGCTATTGCCTGTGTGGATTATAGCTTTAAGCAAATCACTTAGGGAAGGTTGGTCATCACCATTCGTACCTTCACAGGGAGCAATACAGTTATGAATACATGACTTGCTCCTTTTGATCATAAAGATAGCCTGCATAAAACCAAAGTGATTTTAATCTGTATTTTTGTGTAACCCTGCCAATAGTACTGCTAAAGTGTCCTGTAACATGGGCTGTTTCTGACCTACTGAATCATTATATACTGTCTAGAGAACTTGTAATATTCTGTCTTTCTAGAATCTTGAACTTGGCAATCCAGTGTGTTTTTCCCATTTCTAAAAACTTCATATTTTTTCCCTGGTTTGATTCTGTTCACATATACAGGGTTGCCTGAAATCTACTGCAGGTGATATATCTTTTTAAAAATGTAAAAATTATTAACTAAAGGCTCAAGTTATAATTGTTGCTCTTTTTTTTCATTTATTTTTGTAACATGTACCTTCTTTTATTACACTCCCTCCTTGTTTTACTTCATAACTGGAAAATTAAGCATGTGACATTCAGGGTTATCTGTTCAAAAGAATCACAAGCATTGTGCCGTTGCACGAGGCAACACACAATTTATTATGTCATTATAATCACACACACCCCCAAGCTATAAAGTCAGAAGTCTGTTCTGCATGCTAGAGCCCATTAGGAAAGATTATCAGGAAAAGTCTGAAGGAGAATTTTTCATGTTAGAAACCTGTTAGCAAGATTGGGATTGGGACATAGAGCAAACTGTGGTCACATACCACAGTGACTGACAGCTACGAAAAATCATTTGATACTCATTTTGTCAGTTCAGGACTATTATGGCAATATTTAGTAATTCAATCCCGACTAAGCCTTTACCAGCCAGTACAGCTCTTCTTTGTACTTGTTTTTTGTTTAATAAAGCTTTTAATGGGAACCCTCAGGGGCAAGTTGCTTTGGAAAAGGCACACTGGCAAATGCTGAGGGCACGTTTGCAGCAAACTCTTAAGAGAGAAACCTTAAAATAAGGACCCAAGTAAAACTGGGTATTTACAGACCAGACATATGCCGGCTGACCTGCCTAAGTATAGAACACTAGAGGAGCATTCAGATTTGTTTCCTGTATAAGTATCTGGAACTGATGAGGTGATGTTTACACAAATGTGAGTATGAGGTCACTGAGATATTTTTACCAGATATATAGATACATTACTAATTCTTTCCCCAACAGGTCTGAAGAACTACAGAATATATAAAATATTATAATCCTTTTTCAGCCTATGCCCCACTGCGTTTCTCATTATAGAGAAAAAGAGCTAAAACTATCAAACATCTTGCCTTGGTTTTACTTTTTGAGCTTTGGGGACAAAATAAGCAGGAAAGACTATTTTTTGCAGAATATTCTTACCCTATCGAAAGACAGAGGAAGAATATAATGTTAATGTGCTTTCTCCTATGACACGACACGTATAGGCTACATAGCCACCTTCACAATGAGATTTTTGACTACAAGTGCTCTTTCCTTCACTGTTGTGTCATCTCTTAGCACAGTGTCCGGCACCTATGAAAGCTTAGCACCATTCTGCTGTACAAGCCAAAAAATCCATGCAAAGATGTCAAGTTATGCAGTACAATACTCACCTCTCATGTAAGTCAGCAATGCAAGCAAATCAATTTTGCTCACATAGTTGTATGATGGACGGAGATAGAAGATACTTAAAATAAGCAAATGAGGGAAAAAAACATTATACGTTGTGAAATTCCCTCAGAAATGTGAGAGCTAGAAGCACCACCGACACCTTGGGAAGCCATAAGCCAATGCAGAGAATTCTTAATAATCTTTGGAAGCCCATTCCAAAAAACATTAAGAATTTGACGGAAGATAGAGAGAAGCTGGAGTGGGGAAGCAGGTCAGTATATTCATAAGCTATCATTATTTTTTTTTTTCAGTTTTAACGTGGCTAAAATTAGTTGATTGATGTATAGTCATGCTGGGTTATACGTGAGTAAATGCAGGATAAACCATGTGATGTGATCCCCTCAGATTTCACAAGCAAAGCCTGGCTGAGCCAACAAAACGCCCCGAGAGGAGGCGTCCAAGGAACACCTTCATGGAATCTGAAGTCGTGCTGGGGAGTCAACTCCAAACGCTTAAATCCTGAGGGGTTGTCTATGCTGTGGACTGCTGCATAGTGTAGAGTTACCCACGTTTGCTTTAAACCACCTACCTCAGGCCATGAGGCAGCCTTCCTCTGGCAGTCCAGAGCTTTGTACAGGCTGAGGAGAACTCTGCTCAGAAGCAGGTTCCCACTGAGCTCTGTGCTCTCTCAGGTAGGCTGCTTCCAACAACTAAAACAGCATGTTCAAAGCTCAGCAGTGTACTTGCATAGGTACCTGCCTCAGGTCCAAAATTCATGTAGCTTTGACCTTGCTGGAGACTATTCCTAGTAGTGGTGTGCTTAAAGCACAACATCTGAGCCAAACTGCAGGTAAATTAATTACAGTGCACCTCTCCAGGGGTAGGCAGAAGCTTACTCTAGAGAGCCCTGCATTAATTGACGCAAGAAACTGTGATCGCCTGACTCATACTAATGAGGGATGGAATTTGCTTCCTTACCCTCCTCTGAGGAGACCAGTCCTAACCTGATAAAATCTGTGTTTCCCCCTTCCCAATCTCAGCACCTCAGTTGGCTGCTTCCTGCTGCAGAGCAGCCGTGGTACCGAGCTGGGTCACATATCCTGCCCAGCGATCGCAGAGTGTCTTTCCTTGCCTGCTCCGTAGGCTGTGTGGGCTCACAACGTGTTTTGAAGTCCTGCCTAGAAGGGTGCAAATTTTTATGATGTCTTGATAAGCAGTTGTTTTTTCGGGTGTTTAAGTTCAGAAGGTGACAACATACAAGAAGAAAAAAAAGTCAGTAGAAAAGCTGATTGGTAGAGACTGAACAAACTGATCTAGAGATACTGATCTTCTATTACAGCTATTTCAGGGCTAGATCGTCAGCTAGCGCAAATTAACAAAGCTCCATAGAAACCAGTGGGATGCCGCTGATTTACACCAGCTAAGCAGCCTGCCTGAGACGTTACTAATTCTGGGTAACACAATCCCGTACGATGCTTAGCACCTTCAATATGGTAAGGTATTTAGAAGTGCAGCCACATTTACTTTTTCCGACTAATATCCCCTTGTTTTTCTCATACGTACTCTGCCCTTTGCCCTTGCCACACAATGTACGGGGTAGTGAACAAGAGGCTGGCTTACTGGCATGGCGGAAAGGTGTACCCCACAGTGAACACATGCAAAAGGAGCGCTTGATGACGTATTTCAGGGTGAAAAAGGTGGCTATTGCACCCCAACTTCTCCATCTCAGCTATGTTGGTTAGCTCAAGGAGATAGATCCTGTGTAGGGCATATTTTCCTGATACCTGCTGGCCACCTGGGGCTGGAGGTGCTGTGTTTCAGTTTCTGCGCATTGCCAGTAGGAATATAAATAGAACAATATATATCCGTTTTAATACTCCACTCTGTATTATATATCAGTGGAGATATATCTGTGTTTCCTGTCTAATGAAGCATATGATCTTGCATGGTTTGAGGGTGACTCACCAAGCTTTGCTATTCCGTCAGACACTAAAGGTGCTAAAAGTGAGAATTTTGCTCATCCTGCATTTCTACTGCACTAAACTGCTTGAGGCATTGACTGCCTATCCTTCTTGTAATTTTAATAGGTTTTTCAGAGATCTGTGGACTGAACCTCTGTGTGCAAGAAGCTCTCTTCGGAGATACAGATATAAAGCTGTTTATTGTCTTGTTTATGATAACTTGTAATATAAGAGTACCAAAAAAGGTCAGTTCCACATTTGCTGCAATACAGTAAGACTACATAAATAGGAAAGCACCCCCCACTGCTCCAGGTCACAAAGCAGGATTCATTTTAATAAGTTGTAATCACCCAGATCTTAAATGTCCAGTTTAAGCTCCTTGCCTAGGCTGCCTTACCAGTCAATGGAGAGAGAAAGGAGGATCAAGTCCCTTTGTGGAGATGCTTATTTCACATCCTTACCTTCACACAGTAACAGCCCCTGAACACGTCTACAACTCTCTGGTGACTGTCAAAGAGCCTAGACAGCCAGCGTAAATGCAGCGCCTAAGTATTCGTTGGTTCTATCTCTGCACCCATACTACACAAATGTCAGCTCTTATAACATCATATCGTCTGGGGTTTTTTTCCTCAGTCCGAGGCAGAACATGAGCATGACTTCCCTTGCAGTATCATATGGCTCATGTGTACTCTCTGGAATCAAGCAGCGTTTGTCTAGGGGACAAACAAAAAATGAACACGCCACCAAGTCCCCCTTTTCCTGCAACGTTGTAACCACTCACTGTTTTGGAAGAAGCCTTTTCTCTGACCTCTGCTGGCTTTGGGTCAGCCACTCACTAAGCTAAGTGGGGAAGAGGATTACTGAATTTCAGAAAAATACAAAGGAGACTAGATACAAGGTTTTAAAAATGTCTCTTATCAACACATCTGCTTTAGAGAAGCTTCCGTTTGTCCAAGTGATTACTTAAGTTCAGAGAGGTGTGCAGAATAGTTTTTAAAAGGCAGCTGGTTTTAGGAAAATAAACTGATGACTCTTACATAGGGAAGAGCAAACCAGTACTACTCAGCCAGCAGAGAGGGCAGACATATAATTAATGTAAAATCACTGATTCCAGATTTTAATATCAAATCCCTTCAATAAAAAGTTTTGCACTAAGGTGTTTTTTTTTTTAAAAAAAAAAAAAGGTGACATTTTTAGCAAGTACCTTGATTGCTGAAAAAGTAACTACATTGAATCAGTGGCTTTGGAAAGAAAAGCAAAAAAAGGAAACATTACTAAATTCTAACTGTCTTATCTTCCCACGTTTTTCAAGCAACATCTCCAGCTGAGGGATTTAAAAATGATGGGTTTGAGGCCAAACGTGTTTCCTTTTAGTCGTTAGTCTTTTGCCCTGGATTTCCTCTGGCTCCCTTCAGCTGCCCTGCACCTCCTCTCGCCAGAGGAGACACTCCTAGCATTAAGAGTGTGGTGCTGTGACACAGCTTCTGAGCAATTAGACATTTTTTCCTTATAGGTCCAAAAGGGATTGTGGGGAGCAGCACTGATAAGAATAGTCCTCCTGGGTCATAAAGGCAAGAAGCTGCTCCAGCTGCTAAATGCCCAGTTGTCTGATGTCGGCAAAGACGTTTGCCAAAACAAACAGGTGTTTCCATCCATAAAGGGGCACGCTTGGGACCCGAAAAAATATAGTGCTGTCTTGTACGTACAAATGTAAAACGTTATGTCTGAAAATAGATGGACTGGTTATTTTTACAGCAATGCATGGCCATCCTGTTAGCACGCTGATTCATGACATTTCATTTGCACTTTTCGAAACTGGGGGAAGAAGAGTCTTATCTTTCTGCAATGAACGGGGACTCTGGTGACGGGGCCTCTGCTCATTCAATTCTCATTGGATTCAAACCCCACTGGTGTGTCAGTCCTCCGGCCTGATAGTGCTTCCCTCACTCAGAAAAATGCTGTTAATGCTACTTAATGCCTGTGATCAATGTCCTGGGAAAATCTGTAAGAGCAAGAAGGAAAAACTCTAAACTGGTAGACCCATTCCTGGTCCTGAGTTTGCTTCCCTCCCTTCCGAAGGAGCAGTGCCAGGAGCTGCTGGTATTGCTCAGGCATATTTACTGCCACTCGATGCCTCCTTTAGAAGGGTAACTCTTGCAATAACAAAGCCGGTGTCCCTTTTGCCATCCCCATGCTATCCTCTCAGCATGCTGTCCAGACCACTAACATACTACCTGCATTAGTTCACCTGCACTTGCAATCCATGTGTCATACTGCACCAGCATTAATGTTGAGAAAATCTAAAGTTTTCCAGCCCTTCCACCTATGAAATAGCGCCAACAGCATGTACAGACCTGCTAAAGGTGCAGCTACCTACAAGGCTCAACAGAATTTGGAAGATTCCATGTGGAGCTAAGTATCATAGTTATTTTGAGGCCTGTCGTTTCACTTTGCTTGACATTTGGCTCTTTTTTTTGGAACCAAGTCTCCTGGTGAGAGCAAACATTTCTTGGCAGTAGACTTATGACAGGAGTTTTATTACACACAAAGGCCAATGACCACGCAACATTTTTGGAAAATGTTGCCCAGGACAATCCATCATGGAACAGTCTTTTGGATTATTTGTTTTGGCTGTAATCTTTCTATTACTACTACAAACACAAGAAGTACTTCACTTAGTCCCAGCTAAAAATTAATGCAAATTTAAAAAAACTGCTTACTTACTTATAATATGGTGTTTTACAAATCGCAGCCTGAGACATATTCCATGCCCCAAACTGTTTACGACAGGGTCAAAATGGAGCATGCATTTTAGTCTGGAAGCTCAACTAGAACCCAACTTGCCGGTTCTTGCTTAAATCAATCACACTTCTGGAACCCAGGTTTCACCAAACTCCACTGCACAAGAATTACATCGCAAGCAGAAAAACTGTTGAATTAATTTAAGCCTGGAGAGCTACAGAAAAACTGACATGCACGTGTCCCTGATCAGATAATCCAGCAACATTAAGACATCACCAGGACTCTAGGCTTTCAGTCAAATATGCAGAATACATTTTAATGGGCTTATAAAGACTGCACTTGGGGAAAGAGGGAGATATCTACAGGCAAACTATGAATATATGAGGAAATAATTATGTGTATTATAGAGACATGTAGAGAGCTTAATAAGTGTTTAGTCTTTTAAAATACATTTAAATGAAAGAATGATATGTAGATGAATAAAATTCAAGACATACTGTTTCCTGATGGGCATTCCCTATACAAAAATCACCAAATGAGCCTGAGGAGATGTTAAGGAGGAGTTTTGAGAACCGAAGCATGAAAACAATGAATGGAAGCATGAAAACAGTTGCTTTGTCTTCCCATCCTAATACAGATCCAGCAGTGGGTCTGTGGTGACAACAGCTGTGCAGACCCTAAGGAAAGGGAAGAATGGGAGGAAGCCACAAGAGGGAACAGGGCATCTGGTGGGGAAAAGGGTAAGGCTTGGGGACAGAGCGTGCGGAGCAAAACAGGCTGGCTCTGAGAGCTATTGCCAAAGCTCTTGCATGCATTGAATTTCCCTGCTTAACACAGTGGGCCAGATTTTATCAACTAGGTTATTATAAACAGGCTTAATGGAGTCTGATTTTAAAAGTGACCACTGCTGACAGATTTCCTGAATATAATATATATTATGGAGTACCACTACTATTAAGACTACCCTAGAAGTCCATTATACAACTACATTTTCTGTGGCAGATTGTTTTTTCAAATTTTAACCATGCAAACTGAAACTTTTCATGGAAGCCTCAATCCATATTTTCCTTTTCAATAACTTGGCCATGTCTAAGAACATTGCTTTTATCCCTGGCAAACAAATAAAGCAATGTCTTTATCTCTGTGACCTCTGCTATGTGGCAGAACCTGACATTTTGGCAAGTTAATGGTTTTTTACATTAAGGATATGTACTTGAAAGTAATGATTTGCCTAGACTGAGCAAGTTAACAGCAGGGGAAATATCATGCTTAGCTGGCACATGCTAAGCAGACACTTGCACTGAAACTAAAATCCTTGCATGCTACATCTGTGCCAGGCCTGCTCCACCAAAACAACGACAACCTATATTCCAGCCTCTTTCCCCAACTCCAAGCAGCAGAAGGGCAGCTCATATTTAAAAGTTTCAGCCCTGATAAAGATTTTAACAGATATTGATGTAATGCCACAAGAATTTCTTAACTCCCTTAGTTTTCATGTCTCTGTTGCCCAGAGTTAGGGAACGCAGAGCAAAGATGTCTGAGCTAGGAAACCACACTAGCTCAGGAGTAGATGCAAGCAGCTGAATCAGTACAGCCTTGTGTTCAGTAGATGTGTTCCTGCAGCCATCTGAAAATTAAACACTTAGTTGAGATTCTGTATCCAAGTTGAATATGGCAAGTCACCCAGATTCAAGACGTCATCAGTGGAGAGGCAGGCAAAAGGTGATCCCTTTCATGTTATCATACATGCCTCAAACATAGGAGTTGTCACTCTCTGGAAATGTCCGTTTCTGCTCCTGACTACAGAGATATCTAGAAGAGTATCTTAGATGAGACTCCTAGCTTCTAGACAGCTGCATTTAGGTGAGATAAAGTCCATCCAAAATGTAAGACCTATTAGCTTGGGCATTGTGCCTAATTAAATGGCTGTACTCCTTTCCTGAGCTAATGCCAGGCTTAGATTTGTGCCAGATTAAGTATCTCTTTCTCAAACTCCACTATTCAGAGTGAAGATGCCCTTAAAGAAACTAGGAAATTACACTGTGTGCAAGTACACAAAGCTTTTCATTATAGCATAAGGGTGCAAAATCAGCTGTTAAAAAAGCATGAAATGATAGGTTATCAGTGCTGGCTTACTTTGGTCCCATCACGTCTTGATAAAGTCTTTAGTCTTGTAATTACAAATAAACATGTTTTGCACAGACTGAATCTGGTATAGAGAGAAATCATGATGGGGATAAACTGGCATTTATAAAGCTACACCGAATTATAAAGATTAGCAAAATATCAAATAGATTATAATTAGCTGAGCATTGGACAATGACAGTAAATTGAATATGGGTGCAATACTGTAGAAAAATGGCTATGTAGTTGTGTAATTGAGTACTGTGTCATTCCTGGAATGGATCAGGAATTTTTTAGGAAATCACAAAATATGGATGTTTCAGAACTGTTTATGAAGCAAGGTGAGTTCCTAGTTCAACAACATTTTGTGAAGGGAAAAAAAACCCAAAACCAAAACAAGACCCTTAGATATTTTAGAAACAATTAGGTTTTGCTTTCTTTAGAATGGAAGGTAATACTTTTAACAGGAAACCTTTTTCATTAGAAAAACATAGAATGAAAACAGGTTAAATTAAAAAAACCCTACCACCTTGTGAAATAAAAAATAAATATTTCTCCTGATAAAAAATGTAGGTTTTCAGATCTTACTAATAAGATCTTATTTAATAAGATGTCACTGTTTCTCAAGATTTAGCCAGTCAGGAATTACTGCAGGATGTGAAAAGTTTCTTGTTCTGGCCCATTCAGGATGTTCATTTCCATGTTTAGATTATTTGAAACACAGTTGTACAGAAAACTTAAAATTTAACATCACCTATTTTTTTTAATTCCTGTCTTCACAACCTTAATAATGTTCTTATATAAGTGGGCTTTCTTGTGTCCCGTGTCTTAAGTATATCTTCCCTAGCATCACTTTATTTTATTCATTCACAGTGTGCAGAGCACAGGCTTGATGTGACTCCTGACTGGAGCTATCACAGTTTGGGATAGGATAAAGGCTGCCATACTTAGGAACCTAATTTATGCCGCACTTTCAGGCAACTACTGAATCAGTACTCCTAAAGTGCTTAACTGCAACGTTTAGCTGATGGAGAGGGAGTAGATGCCTTTGAAATCAGAACAGATTTCCACCCAGAAGCCTTCTAAAGCTCTCCTGGCTCTACAAGGAACTTAAGCATTTACTTTAGCAGAACAGGGTCATGAAGTATCTAAAAATTTGATGCAAGCTAGATGTCTGTGATGCAGGCTCAGTTGCAGCCTCATAGGGGGCTTTTTTCTTGGTAATCTTATATGTGCTTTACCTAATGCATCATACCTAATGGCACCTAATGAATCTTTACAAGTTCATTATGAGAGAGGTAAATCTTTGCTGTTCCCATTTTATAGGCAGAGAATTTGAGGCAGTGACAAATGCAATGAAAAGAACTGCTGAATCCCACTTTGTTCATGGAGAAGAGGCCATGGGGACAGCAGGTGCTGGCCCAGACTCACCTTCAAAAGCTGGGTTGATGACTCCAATTGCTGCATCTTTGTCTTCAAGGTAGTGGATGAAGGACAATGGAGAGTGTCTTATCTCTTGCAGTTTGTCCTGAATGTGAGAGAAAGTAGGTCTGTTGTGGGGTTCTTGGGCCCAGCATCTTGCCATTAAATGACATCTGAAAAAAAAATTGTTAAAATGCAAATATTAAAGATAATAGAATCATTCATCTCGACACTTACTCATTAAATCATCTGAGAAGCAAATTTGACCTAGATTTTCAACTTCCAAAACCTTTGTATGTGGTACAAAGATTATCATCAGCTGCTGAGGGAAAGAAAAGCAGATTAAAGATCAGTTGCCAGGAATACTCAATATGAATGCTTTTAATTTTTCAAAGATGGATATTTTTGAGATTGGGAGTAGCTATAACATTAAAAAAAAAGTCATATTTGCCATTAATATCTTCTCTCACCAAAGAAGTCACCAATATTTTCTAAGAAAGCAGACAAGGAGGTAATTCTCTCACAGAAAAAAAAGGACGTCTAAAACCAGAAATGAACCTGAAGCTATCAGCTTATTTAATCCTTCTTCAACTCATGCTAGGTCAAATTTAGGGGAAATTCAAGAGAAACCCTCCAGCACATAGAGAGTTAATTTAGACTTCTGCCTCCAGACCAAAACAAATAGGAGTAAGTTTTCCCATCAAAGGCAAAAACGGTATGAGTTTCCTCCGGGTGCAGGGATCCCAGCCCACCTTGCACAACACTATCTGTACCATTCATTGGAAAACTGCCCCTCTGTTTGTCTGAAGGATAGGGCTGATTTATATGGCTTACTTGAGGTGAGTCCAGGCTATACAAAACCAAATCCTACAAAAGCCAGGGGGAGCCAGGCTGAAAACCAAAACATAGCCAGCACCTGGATATGCTAAGTGTTGGGAGTGGAGGGGGGTTTTAGGGTCTCAAAACCAGAGAGCAGCATTTGAGCAGCCAGTGAAAGGCCAGTTCAGGAAGCTGCTGCTGGAATGTGGAGTATTCACCTCTAAGCCCTAAGTTCAAATCCTCCCTCGACAAACAGCCTCCCAGACCTGCTGCTATGTGATACCAGGCGTTACTGAGTCGTGTGAATGAATTGGCTTCTTAGATCCTTGCTTAGCCATCTTAAAAAGGAGACTGCTGTCCTTCACCACAATTGGGTATTTTACAAAACCCTCGGTGACAGGTGGGAGAAATCTCTTGACTTCTGATTTTTCCAATGATTTTCATTAAAACATTGGTATTGGGTGAGAAACATGAGTAGAAAAAATGTTTCAGGACTTTTCATTGGCCTGTATCGTGTGGTTGTGGAGATGGACAGAGTGATTCTATTTTTTCAGAAGGATCCAACAAAATCTTGAAAATCCATTTTAAGAATCTAAAAACTGGTACTGATTTCCTAACACTCTGAATCACTAAATCTCCTCACTTACTTTCAGTATACTGGTTATTGATAACACTGGAAATATAGATGGAAAAGTACTGAATGGGGCTCTTTTGAGGTGAAATGACCCTGGTTTTCCTTCTGCTGCCAGCAAAGTGTCTGTCACATTGAATTTGAAAGCCAACTTTGGATGATGGAAACCAAATAATCTGCTTTCTGGTCATGCTGGTTGGTAGGATAGTCAAGAAAAAAACACGAGTTCAGGTGCTGTGCTCCATCAGGTTAGCGCTTGGGCTCTCATGAGCCGAGCCTTGAGCAAGGTGAAGCGATGTACCAAGCTTACTTAGTACACCACTCCTCTTAACAGTAAGGAAGAAACAGACAACCACAGGCCAACAGAGGGAGAAAGAAACAGGAAATGATGCATAAGTTGTAGAGTCACAGAATGGTGTGGGTTGGAAAGGACCTTCAAAGATCATCCAGATCTCCAAAGAACCCCCTGCCATGCGTGGGGACATCTTTCACCACATCAGGTTGCTCAAAGCCCCATCCAACCTGACTTAGAACACTTCCAGGGATGGGGAATCCACAACTTCTCTGGGCAACCTGTTCCATTGTCTCACCTTACATACGGTCTAAATCTATCCTCTTTTCATTTATGAAACAAGAACATGACAAATGTGGATTCCAAATATTTTTGTATTCCTAAGACCAGTCACTGTCTTTCTACATAACCGATGTTTATTGGACAATCTGCTTTATAAAGCTGTTCCGTTTTATTTTTGAGTGGGAATATTCATT
Source organism: Egretta garzetta (assembly GCF_000687185.1). Taxonomy (NCBI): domain Eukaryota; kingdom Metazoa; phylum Chordata; class Aves; order Pelecaniformes; family Ardeidae; genus Egretta; species Egretta garzetta. The sequence continues at coordinate 3,008,205 of NW_009260616.1, forward strand.
GCTGCCAAAACATTCAGAACTGGAATTTTGTCATTTTAATTATATTCTATACTCTTACTTCCTAAATCAAATTACTTTCTGGTTGGCTTAAAATATTACTGCTAGATAGAGCTGATGTTGTTCACAAAGTATTTCATTCAGATAAGCTTTAGGTTTCTAATGACAAAAGCTTTCATGCTGTCTCAGAATATATCTGCAAATTTTGCACAGACAGATATTTGTGGCACGATATTTAGCTTTCAAGGCATGTTGTGACATCCAAAGTTTTAAGTCACATGGCATAAACTTTCATGAGTCCAGAAATGCATTACCATAAGACCAGTGAAGAGGGTGAAAGCCAGGTTAATATACCAAGATGTACATGAATGGCAGTTTGAGCGCATTCCTATATTTTCTTGGGAGCCAAACACAGGGCAGCATATACTGCATCGCTTCAGTATGAGAAAGAGACTCAGAGGATTCCCCCACTTCATGGGGAAAGTTTTTCAGGAAAAAATGAAAAATAACAGATCCAAATACAACATCAGCTAAAGGTTTCTGTTAGGTTTAAGAACTAGCCTGTACACCTAGATGTACACCTACACACCTACACTTCATAACTGTGTTTTATGGGAGTGGGACAACTGGTAACCGTATCTCCAATAGAGCTGCATACATGGGTTAAATAAGAATTTGAGAGCCTGGAAAACCAAAGAACTAATATTCATTATCTAACATTGGAGCTGAAAGCGAACAATTCCTGAAATGTCCCTTAGTGCACAGAAGCTACAGGGCATTATCACTTTTCTCTCACAGGAGATGGAAAATACAATTAATGTGGGGGTTTTCTTAGAAAAGGAGAAAATTTGTTGGGATGAAGAGCTCTTGCATGTAAGACTCACACCCAGGTGGCTGTGCCAGATGTGGATCTCCGACTGCAAAAGTAGTGCAATTCATACATCTAATTCATTTTTAATAAATGTGGCTCATTTATAGATCCCCAAGCCCCTTTTCCAATTCATTACCAAGCTTTATCTACTCACACTTCTTTGGGGGAAAGCAGAGGATTACTCCCTAGAGTAACATCTTGTGCAGGCAAGGGGGAGAATTTCTCCCCCCTGCCAAAAAAACCCCAACCCCACTTCCTTAGTGCTTTTACACCCCAAGGTTTCTGTGTCAGCCCTACTTGCCCTTGCAGTGTAAGCCTACCACAGATTCCTAAACACTTCTCAGCTGAAGTAGTTTGGCCTTTGAACTCTTTTCCTATCAGTGGTGGTTTGTTTTGTTAAATGACAATAAGCAAGCCAAAGTGCCGAGGAGACAATTACTGACTGCTGATGTCCTGAATCAAAAAGCTATTTATGCTACTGACAGAAGCTGCATCAGGTGCTGAGTGTTCACCAAATGAGATAAAAGATGGCACAAGAGTCTAAGAGCCCATTCAGCCCCTTGGCTTTCAAAAACTAGGTTACTGCTATTAGGCCCTGATCCTACAAGTTACAACAGGCAGACCAGCATTTAAGCCCTACCTGCTATGCTAAATTTAAGATCTGGGACCTTAAAAATTACTTCAAGCAAAGTTTTCTCGATTCTTCTGAAGATCTGGTTACTCATTTTAAAGGCAACTCATGAGCCTTTGTGTGAGCTTGAATATCAAACTGGTACATGGATATGCATTACCTGCTATGCTTTTTTATTCACAGGACAGGTCAGGAATTTTTTGAGGAAACCTTTTTCGCAGAAAATATTGAAACTGAAATTGCTTTGGGCTCTCATTTGTTCTGTGACTTCCAGTTTTCGCACTGTTCTTAAAACAAAATCCTAATCTCTTCAGTTCTTTAGTTCCTCCAAGTGCTGAAACTTACTTTTTTTTTTAAATTGCTAATATGGTATTTCAACTGTACCTACATAATGATAAATAATCACCCTCTCTGGAACTCAGAGCATGGTAATTGATGTGAGACCTATCACAGAGATCTGGGCTTGCCAGTCACAGAATTATTCTCAAGCCATTTCCTCAGCCCTAGGAGTAAGAATTGTGTGCTTTAAGTAGACTGTCCTTCCATTTGTAGGACCAGCTGTCAAGTGCATTCCTGTGACTGCTTATGCAGAGTGGGTGATACAGGAATTGAAACATGAAATTGGACAATACTGAGTGATCGCTGGGCTCAGGTTCAACTTCCTCCCTTACACACCTCTAGCCAGTGTGGGTTTGATCCACTATATGTATTCACTTTTTTCTTTTACTTGCAAGGATTTTGCAATTAAACTTGAATTTTGTGCTCAAGAGGAAATTGGAAATTGAAAGCTTTATTTATCCAGTTCAGCCAAGGACTAACCAGAAGTGCAGACTTCCCTTTTCCTGTACCGCTTCAGCTTTCCTTACTGGCTTTTGTAGGAGTTATATCTGCAAAGAGAGCACGGTTTATTTTCCATATATGTTCTAATATTAGCCTAATTCCTGCAGCTACCAATGAGAAAGCCAGTTATATCTGCTATTGAAGGCATATGGCATACAGGGACCAGTAAATTCTTTCTTAAAGCCATCTTAAATTTTAACTAATACCATCAGGTACCCTCAGCCTCTTATCACATTACTACCAGATTCACGCCCAAGACTGATTTTATATTATCTCTGAAATCCTGTTTAAAAGACCAATATCCACCTTTCAACTTCAACACTTAAGTTCTTACTCACAGACTGTACTAATGGATGATTAGTAGCATGTTGGCAGCTACAAGTGCTAGCTGTTTTGTCTCAAAAGAAACATGGAGGATGTTGAACTCTGCATGGACATAAATAGTATTCAAAATTATGACTGTCTGGCAATAAGTCTCTTGCTTCTTATAAACCTTATCAACAATATTCAAACAAATTAACTTACAGGTCATCAGGACAATTGTTTGGAGATTCCAGTCTTCCTCCTGATCGTACATGGTGTAAAACTTCTGTATTGGAGAAACCTGGGTATGGCTGTTGACCCAAAGTTAATGTTTCCCACACTAAGACTCCAAAAGCCCTAAGAAACACCAACAAAAAAATTTAATCACCATAGTGATAATGAATAATCTCCCTATCAACAGTTAAACTGTCTCTAACATACAAATAAGATTCAGTTACAAAAACTAAGAGTAAGAAGTTTCAATTTTTTTTGTGAAACAATTCATATGTCCTTAAGCCAGCCTCTGGAATAGCTAAAATAAATGTGTAGAACTGACCCACTTTCCCAGACTCACTGAGATGCAGCTTAGAAGATACTGAGTGCTCACAGCTTCCCTGGGCACCACTCTCTGCATGTCCTCACTTAAACAAGTGTTTAGAAATCTCTAGAGGTGTCATTGGAAATAGAGAGAGACAAGTTCTCTTAAGCACCACTCACAAAGCAATCAGCACCCCATTTGGTTTGGCACAGAGCACTAAAAGGCTTGCTTAGATAAATGTAAGAGTGTCAGTCAAATGGATTGGCTGCAGGGGCTGAGGACTTGAGACAAGACTGGTGGGTTGTAGCCCACCATGAGTACCCATGACTACCAAAATCTAAATTTGAGTGAATCTCAGGTTTAATGGATGTGGTTTCATTTGTTTTTTTCCACGCCTTCTGACAGTGAGTCTCTGCTTTTTCACCATAAACTCAAACCCACTCAAAACCACACTTCAGGTAAATCTCCACTGCAAAGTACTATGACCTTCCCCTCATAATGCTGAGAAATTCAGGTTTCAAAATAAATAAGTCACCAGAAGAGGGTGAAATGGTAAGGGGAAAGTATTTGGATGTAGGAAAGAAATGCCAATTAACCTAATGGAAAACAAAATGGAACAGGATGCAGGCAGTCAATTCAGTGCCCGATCCAGAAAAAAACATATTGTGGGCCAGGTACAAAATTGTTTGATTGAGTGACACTAGTTCTTTCCAGCCAGAATCCAAAGCTCAAAGGATTAAGAAACATATCCATCCAAGCACTATCATGGTGCCAAACTTTTCATTATCTCATGAAATATTGCTTAGGAAGAAATCTGCCTTAGCCTAAAAATTATTAGAGATGGCAAGAGACAACCTTATCATTGCTCCTGTAAACCAATATTTTCTTGCTGTGGGATTTAGTATGATTATTCACACAGCTGTGTGGCTGCTATAACTCACCAGACATCAGAGCGATTTGTAAAGACGCCATCAATGAGGCTTTCAGGAGCCATCCATCTGACAGGGAGTAGGCCTTCTCCTCTTTTCCTGTAATAATCATTTTTATAGATATCCCTGGCAAGTCCAAAATCACCAATCTTTACTACCCGGGAGGAGGTCTCATATTCCTTCTCAGACACAAGGCAGTTGCGAGCAGCCAGGTCCCTAATTCGTAAGGCAGAAACAAGGTGATGGAGTTAACATTACAGAATAACTTGGGTCAGAAGACACCTCTGGAGGTCCTCTGGTTCAACCCCCTCTTCTGAGCAGTGCCAACCCCCAGGTCGGATCAAGTGGCTTAAGGCCTCATCCAATTAAGCTTTGTATATCTTCAAGACTAGAGATGGCACAGCCCCTCTGGACAACCTGTTCCAGTGATTGGTCCTGCAAGTTGTGAACAGTATTATCTAATTTTCCTTGCTGTAATGTGTGCCTATTGCTTCTCATCTTTTCCCTGTGCACCTCTGAGAAAATTCTGGCTATGCATCTGTAGCTACCCACTGGGCAGATGAAGACAGTAAATGGATCTTCCCACTTGCCCTTCTCTTTGTTGCACGAGATATGATTCTTGTCTAGGGTGCAATGAGTCCTGGGTTCAGGTCTTAGAGCAGCCCACCATTTTGTGACAGAACTGTAGGTGATTTTTAGCAGAAAGGCATAACATTAAATTTTACGCCAATGCTCTCACCTTCCCTGTTACATTGTGACATCATTCTAAGCATTTTTTCCCAGACAAGATAATTAGTCCCAATATTGTGGGCAAACCTTGGAAGACCAAGGAAATAAGTTCTGTACCTGTGTATAAAACGCATTTTCTCTAAATAGACACAGCCTTTGCAAACATCCAAACATATATCCAAGAGGTCAGTCACTGTCAGTAAGGGACTCTGGAGCTATGAGAAAGAAAACCAGAAGTTAGCCATGTCTTCCAGCTTTACAAATTCAGAATGACAACCTCCCTATGCAGAGATGGTATTGTTTCCTCATTTGAAATGTATAGAATTTTTCCAAAATGTGCAAAGCACAGGTGCAAAATCTCTGTATGTCAATAGAGCAAATGCTAATTACGGGCAGGGTAAACTGCAAAATCACTGCACTGCAAGGCACACATCCTGTTCTTTGATTTGGGGCTAAGAATATCCTAGGACCTTCTAAATTGTTTCTTTACTACAGTGGAAGAAATGGGACCCTGAAAATTTCTCCCACTACCAGATCATGTTTGTTTGCTACTGTATTAATCAGTATAATACATTATTCTAGTAGAATACATATGTATACATTCAGTAGAATTCAGTGCTGACTGTGGATTTGATCTGATCATGTAAATGAACTAGACAATTGCTATAAAGCTATAAAATTTCAGTGTCAAGTCCTTTTGACCTACAATCCTACCATCCATATTCTTAATCTGCTTTCTAACTATGAAAAAATTTACTTAATTAAAGACATTTATTATTTTTTCTTTTTCCCTCTTTCCTTCTAAAGAATTTGAGGATACAGGCATAGGGACAATATCTTCTTATTATGCCTGGACTATGCCTAGTATGTTAAGGATACTGCTGCTATTCAAAGACACCACCACCACTCTCCAATGAGACCTAGTAGACCAGATACATGATCACCATTATTTGTGATCACTTTTCAAAGGATTATTCATGGTATTCATAGAGAGAAACTCAGCAGACATCTCACGGCTGAAAGCACAGTTTTGGTCAGTGGTCTAATGGCATTCAATCTTCTTCACAGCAAGTCTGAGTGCAAGGTCAGCACTCAACACTGAGGTCCCGGGGCATTAGAGAAAACAGGTCAGACCTTGTAGATACAGAAACAGCTGGACATCAGCATAGCCTTTGAAAAGGGAAAAGCTGAGAAACTGTGGGCAGTTACAGGTTAAAAATATGAGTCTTATTGTCTTTACCCTACCTTTTGCTTTCTGGCTCCTCGTAAATAGCTAAGTAGATCCCCTCCTTCCATCAGCTCCAGTATAAGGTACTGAGGTTCATTTAAGAGGCACACACCAAGTAACTTCAGAATGTGGGGGTGATCAAATTTACTAAAGAGAAGGAAACGATTGTAAGACTACATATGAGAAATCCAGCTGGTTGATAGCTAATAAAGTGCATAGAATGGCAAGCCATGAATGAACAGTTCAGCCTTTACAATCCTGCCTCTACCAACAACATGAATTAGTAACTCACAGTGCCTGGATTTGGTCAGTCATGGGGAGAGTACAGGGACATCCTTTCAAAACACAGGCTTACACTGTACTTGGGCACTCTAATGCATGTGTGTGTGTTAAAAGCACACTTCATCATATTTCCAGGATGTGAAGAAAGGTAGCCAAGTGGCAATCTCATCTAGAAATAACATGAATTTCCACCTGTACATTAAAGATATCTATTTTAATAGAGTACTTTCTCTACTATTTTCACAGCAGAACTGCTGATTCAAAGAAAGGCACAGAGAAAGGTAAAAGCACAAGGTGCAACATATTATTTTCGCAATTCAGAGAAGAACTGTTTCCCACAGTACATTTTCAAGAGAAACAAAATATGCATGAGGAATATTCGCAGATATGCTAGTTATTGCATGTGTGTGTCCAAAAAGATAGGGATTACCACAGAGCAATCAGCATCCTCAGATCTAGCACTTTTCAGAGAATGAAGGGTATTTATTGCCTCTGTCAGTGCCCATGTTTTTACAATCACATTTCTTGTGTTAGAAATGGTATTTCCTTTGCACTGCTGCTGTATGAAAGGCCTTGCACCAGCAGTCAGAGAAACTTGACTCTATTGGGGAAACTGGCGGTGTCCAAAGTGCTGTCAAATGCACCAGTGTAAACAAACAAATACAACAGAGGGGCATTTTCTTTCTAACCCCTTTTAATTCACATAGTCTTAGGTGTGGGCAGAGACTCTAGCAAAAAGTGCGATTTTGAGTTTGACAGCTCCCCCCCCGGCCCCCAGCACATACCTCTCAATCAGACAAACTTTGGCACTCTAAAGAACAAAAAGAGGGGAAGGAGCACCTGGCACTTTCCTTACAGCTCTCACAGCCCTTTCTCCACTGAGCTGTCATTCCTTACTTCCCAAGTGATGGGATACACCCAAGAATTTGCTACATATATTTGCACACAAATTACTCACCAATGACCAATATCAAATGACTTTTTGAAATACAGGCAACTCAATTTTCCTGCTGCTGCATAGCAATAATAGAAGAAACAGATAGTCCTTCCTTAATTGGGACAGTATGCATAACACTACAACCCGAATTTTAATAAACAACCAAAAAGACAAGCAAAATAAAATCTGCATTTAAATCGCTAACATCAAGGTTTGTAAACAATCAGGTCCACTTCTTTTCCCTTTCTGCCCTTGGTTTCATTTAAGAGACCTTACGGATGAACATCAAGAAAAATCATTAAGCCTTCCACAAGGGAACTAAATCATTCTTTTTTCACATTAAAAAAATGAAGGATTTAAAGCATCTAAAACACAGAAAATTTTTTTATTATTGCTTAATGACTACTGTGAATATATAATATTTACATTTTTCTATTCTCTTTGTTTCTATGTCTCATTGTATTGGTGTACATATGGGCCCACAGCAGTGTTTACATTTAAATTTAATAATTTCCAATGATATATTTTTCCTGTATTTCTGGTTTTGGATTATTAGGCACAAAAAGAAAGCAGAATTGGGGAAGCTTCAGAGACTTTAACTACGGGCACATATAATTTCCATACTACACAGAAAAGAGACCCTAAGTGGGTTTATGACTGCCAGGTAGACCAGAGATAAATTGTAGGAAATTTACACACAACACTTATTCTTTGAATTATTTCTTTTGAATTTACACTTTAATGACATGGTTCCGTTTTGGTTTTCACGAGCCTCTTCATCTCATTCAATGTACAATGGGTGGAAAAAGTTAGGCAAAAAATGCAAGATATTCTTTTAAAAATATGTAAACACAAAAAAGAATGCTGTGAAAACGAATTTAAAATTTAATGACACTATGTTTTCTGTAGAGGATATAAAATCCTTCATTTTTCAAAAGATGCTTCTAATTCTGCACTCATGAAATAAAAGTCAGAAAAGTGCAGAAGTGCATCTGAAAACTAAACCACACTCTCAGTCTTATGTTACCAGCTGAGAACTTAGCTGAACTTTTACTTTTTTTCTGTGTAGCCTCTGGAAAACCCGATTTCTAGCTGTCACAGTCTTTTCTGTGTGAAATTCTCGCACTGGTGATGTACTTTTTTTTTTTTTTAAGTCTAACTCAATAGAAGAGCAGCCTCTAGTGGTAAGTATGCACTTTTTTAAAAACCAATTTCCACAGTAAGTTGAAACTTCAAGATACCAGCTTGTTTTGATATATTTATGTTGGTAAAATGGGATTAGCCAAAAGTTGCTTAATTGCCTTTAACAACTAACTTAGTTTTAGGGGAGCAAAGATACTGAAATATATCAGTCCAAACCCCCCCAAATCCATGACATGAGCATACCGAACTTGCAGTCTGTATCTTACATTTTGCTAATCAGTTTTATAGCTTTATTTTCATAAGATTCATCAGTAGTCATTTAATTTTTTAGTGGAAACAGGAGAATACCCAAAAAATGCCACAGCAATTTGTTTAGCGGAAAGTGTTCCTTTTATTCCTCTTGAAGGCCACCACCCTCACATGATAGTGGCTTCAAAGGGTGTGCAGTGACAAAGCTGTCCCTACCTCATTAAATGTGCCTCCTTCAAGAATTCACTCTTCTCATGGTCTGTCGCACCCTTCTTCAAAGTCTACTCAACAGAAAGCAAAAATGTAATAATACTTGGATCACCACTACCATTATCACATAGCACTTAAGTAAAGCAATCAGACATAGACATGGCCTTAAACCCACATTATTTTCCAGCAATCATTACAAGCAGATAGGCTCAGCTTTAAGTGGCTTGCAAGAAATACTGCAAGGAAATACCCAAATCTGTCAACACCTGTTTCTGTGGTATAACCTCTGAGCCAAATCACTCTGCCCATCTCATTCTGTTGCCAGAGAAATACGCAGCTGCCATTACCTTGACTGCTACTTTGGATTCTCCACTTCCATCTGCCAGCATATCTACGGCAGTCCCTTCATACACCTCTCCAAATGCTCCGCTTCCTAACAATTTGTGTAAGTTCAGTTTGTTCCGAGGGAAAGCTGGCAATGATTCAATCTCTGCTTGAGAAGGAAGAGTGCTACAAAACAGTAATACTAGTCACTTGTTAATACTTAAGAATGTTTGAAATGTTATTAAAATACTTCCTCAAATGAATCTGGTACTATTTGCCTCAACAGGTACATTTAAGAGGAGCTCAGGTGAAGCCTGGATGTTTTGGAAGCTATTGGAGAACACCTGGTCGTCATCCTTCCGCATGCACTTGCATTTCTTGCCAACATGAGCGTGCAGGGTGGGCTAGGGGCAGTCCAGGCCAGGGTGCACACTAGGGAGCCAACATGTCAGCATGTACTTCAGAGCAGGCCTGCCCTGCAGTGCAGATGCAGCCCTTAACTCCACCTTGAGGTGTCAGGAATGAGTGCACTGATGAAAACCTGTCCACGGAAGCCCTCTTAGATGTTTCTGTCCTGAAAATACATTTGCTCCAAGGACATACCTTACAGCATAACAAGCATTGGATAGTCCCACTGTCTCAGCCATCCCCCTGAGTTGAGCTAATTCTTTATCTTCGTCGAAAAACACTATCTGTCCAGGCAAGGCCTGTGTTCTGGATTTCCATCTTTGGTGCCATACTGGAACAGAAAAGCAGACCATCGAACATTTCACCCTGAGAGCATCCCAGTGAGTTTTTTGTTAGTCTGCTCAACATGACCCCCCCAACAGCTCATGTGAGCAAGACATTTCCATTTGGCCACCATTTTTTTCCCACAAAACACAGACAACTGCTCCTTGAGCTGAGAAATCAGTCAAGCATCCACTTCTGTATGTGGCAAAACCCAAGTCCAAACGGCTGCTGCTCTATCCCAGGGAGAGGATGAGGAAGGAGAGGGCAGGACCATCACATGTGGACACCTACATCTCAGGGTAATCTCTACATCCTTTCTTCAGAGACAAAGCTTAAGAGGAAAAAAATGGGACCCTTTGGTGAATAAATGTAGTACACAACTTGGAATTATAAGGCACGAGTTTTTATAGGGATATACAGGAACATCAGAGTTCCTTCAGCATTCCTGTGCTGTTCCTGCAGGGAATCAACAGCAAGAAATTTGTGAGGATGGAGTGAATTGGTATCCTGTCCTCGATACTGAAAACATAACCAGCCATCTCTAGGGCCTGAAAGGATGAGAACATAAAAATTCCTACTGGCTCCCACCCCAAGCATTTCCCTAAACCTGGAAGCTGATCATCTCCCACCATCCGAACTGCCTTTTACTGAGGCCTGGCAAGCCAAGGATATGCGAAAAACTCAGCCACATACCAAAACCAAATAGCATGACCACAGTCAAGCCCAGCACAACAACTCCGATCACAGCAGCAATGGCAATGATGCTGTCTGGGGAGATCATATTATCTGTTAAATAGAAGGGGGAAGTTGGTTAATGACTCTGTATGCAAACCATATCAATACTGTGGAGCTGAACAAACCTGAGAGAACCCTTGAGCTCCCTGCTGTGTAAATGTCTTCCTCTGTAAAAAGGCTGTATGTAGATGTCTACATTTGGTCATACTAATCCTCCTCCCCCAGCTCTGGGTCATCCCTGTGGTGATGACCTACTGTACACAGAAAGAGAAAATGCTTGAACACTGAAGGTGGGGTTTTCAAAAACACTGTCAAGAATGTAGGTCTAATGTTCTGGCTGAAGGCAAGAAGTAATCCTCACATCCTTAGCCAGTGTGGGAGCTTGCCTTTATTTCAAGAATCATGCCATAATGCAGAATGCAGGGCCATAGACACAAACCAGTATAAATGAGCAGAAGCAAATTTCAGGCCCCCTGTTCCACGCAAAAGAGCCTGGTTGAGCACTAGAAGCTGGGGTCACCATATAAATGTCACCTTTTATTACCTCTTAGACACATTACTTTACCTGTGCAGCAATATCATGATTAAAATAGCAGGTCTCTCTTCATAAGTTGGTATGATTATTCTGAATAAAAAACTTGGTTAACAGAATAAGAAAGTACAGGACATACCTTCACCCAAAATTATATCCTTGCTTGTGTCACTGTATTCACCCAGTCCCAGCACATTTGCAGCTGCAGCTCTGAACTGAAAAGTTCCTTCTAAGTTCTTGGCCTTCCAGGTGCAAATACTGGCACAGGAGCCGTTGTAAACCACCTCCCACGAGGACTTCGCTTTGCTGGTGTTGTCAGCCTGCTTCCTGTAACAGGCACAGCAAAATGACACAGGTACGTCATTAACACAATGAGGGCTGTTTACTGCTTACCCCCCTGTTCTTTGCTTCAGTTCCATGGCTTTCACAACACCTTTCTGTCTGCAGGAAAGCTCAATCTGGTCGTGGGGTTTTGGCTATGGAGCAGAAAATTGTAACATGCCATTTCACCAATGCTAGGAATCACACATCTTTAGCCCGGCATTGGAAATGAAATAACAGAATCACAGAATCACTTTGGTTGGAAAAGACCTTTGAGATCATCGAGTCCAACCTTTAACCTAACCCTGCCAGAAATGCTAGAATGTTTTAGACATAAAAATCACCAGCACTCTTTCACCTGTTTCAGTGTACACCTCACAACCAAGCTTTCAAAATGTTCTTTTTTAGCTTTCAGAAAAAAAAGGAAATACTTATTTTTGTGTCCTGTTAGAGGTTTTTGCTTTCCTGGGCCCAGAGTAATTCGGTGGCTCTTGTGCATCAGGTTTCACAAGCTAAACAGGAAGCAAGTCATTGGCAGTGAAGACACAATTCTTCAGCTAGCCAGTTTCCCATAGTATCTGCTGACCGCTGGGTATATTTCTTCCTTTCCCCATTGGACTGAGATTGATTGCTCACAATAAATTCAGAGCTGATTATTCACCAACCAAAAGAAGACCATGTAGTTAAACTTGAAAGGCCGTATCTGAAATATCATTTCATGTCACGCAGGACTGTAATATTTCACGTGAAATGACCTTCATGAGAATGTCAATCATTCTCCCAACACATTTTAATGCAGAAAAAAGGTCAAACAGTTCTAAACCAAAAAGACATGGGAAAACTGTATGTTCATGTCCTTGGTGTGTACACATCCCTACCAGAGCTGTATGAAAACCAGGGGTTATTTCAAAGGGCTATGCAAATATTTTCTTCAATACTATGCTACTAACCTAATGTTTTTCTACCTGATGTAAAAGGACCATGAGACTCAAAGTGAAATACAGTCAAAAACATCAGCATGTGCACATACAAACTGCAGGAGAAAAGGTTATTTCATTAAACTTTAAAAAAAAAACCCTCAGTGATGCATTATGATTCCAGAGATGAAAAAGAAGCTGAAGCCTGTAGAACACAGCGGCTAAAACACAACCCTGACACAGACCAAAGGACTGTCCTTTCTTTACCCACCCACAGCAAGCCAGGTACAAACTAGCTGCTGGCATATTGAAATTATTGTGGTCTCATAGCACGCAGGTCAGTGCTGCTGTACGCTCACATAACTGTATGGAGGAAGCTTACAGCACCAGGAAAATATGTCTGGGTGAAAACTTATATAGGTGAAGTATGCCTGGCTCCACAGCGCTGTCAGTCCTTAGCTTACATAAGCACAGAGCTAACTGAGGAAAAAGGACTAATAGCTGAGTTTAAAAAATTGCTTTCCTTCATCACTCCTGATTTCAAACAATGTCACAGGAATACCTCAGAAGATGGACCCTCCTCAGTTTTAAATAATGCATTAATTAAGCCTTGTGCTTACTGCCTTAGACCCCTCCAGAGTCATGGTCAAAAAATGAGAAGTTTCAAAGTCACTGCCCACAACAATATACTCTAACCTGTCCATTCAGCCCTTCCAATGCCAGTACAGGAATAAGTGTGAACTGACACTCCATAGATGCCTAATGAATGTGACATGTATAGTCCAGGCAATCTGTATTTGATGACAGAGCACTTTAAAAATTATCCTGTGCTGGTGGGAATACCTTATGATGTTTTATGGCAACTTCATAATGCCTGTCCATGAGACCTCTGAACACTAAGATATTTCTACACATATTTTTGCTGAAAATACATACTAAATGCTTGAAATCTGTGATTTGAAAACATCTCCAAATCTTCTAATTCACCAACATATATCCAAATATATCCCTGTATTTCAGGGTTGCTCTAGAAATGTTATTAGTGTATATTTTCTTCCAAGTTTTCCAGGAATTTCTGGAAATGGTAGCCACTTAGTTTACCCAAGAAAGAGATCCCATGAGAAGCGCCATTTGCATCACTGATATTTCACTCTTCCCATCAGAGCCAAACTGAAGGCCCCCACATACACACAGATTTGTTCTGGGCTGCTCCCTACCAGAAGAGTGCCTGCACATGTAGCTTACCTGCTTTCTAAGATGTAATATGTCAGGTTGCTTCCATTGTCATCAGCCTTTTCCCACTGTACAGAGTTTTTAGTGTCTTCTGCTCTTTTTGGAACTCCTGGCTTACTGGGAACACCAGCTTTGGACATATGGGGGGAAGAAACAGGACCCTTAAAACACGTTTATAGAGAGCCAAAGGGCTAATGGGCAAAGAGTAAAATTTAGACATGCACATGGGTGTTTAGACATACAAAAGGACTGAGGATCTAGATCAATAATCCCCAGGGATAATTAATCTTTGGCCTTCTCTTTGTGATGTAAAATTTTCAAAATTTTCATTCACATGCAGCCTTTTACTAACACTTACGAGTTCACATGAGGCATTTAATTTCAGTTTCCCTCACTCTTTTCCTCTGTTCTGCTTGAAAGTGAACCTCATCCTCTTTCCCCCTCATTACTTCTGCAAATATGGTGCTGTGTTTTTTATTTTTCAAACCCACAAAACTATTGGCTCTTAGTGTAAGAAAATTACCTGCTAACTTCTACAAAATATTTTGTTTGATTACCCACATCCTTAAAACAGTCCTAAAATCTTTATCCTACACTAAGTGCTTACCTGTAGTTTTAAAGCTTGTTGAGGAGGAAGTGCTTTTCACTCCTGTAATATAAACTACTGTTACTCTTACAAAATAGTTGGTTGAAGGAAGAGCTCCTGTGAGATTGCATGTGTAAACAAGATCTGCTGTGCACATAGTGCTTGCAGGAGAAAACCAGCCACTCTTCGTTTGCCACTAGAAAAATAAAATAATATTGTGGTCAGCTTTCTTGCTCTGCTGAAAACGTGTCACAGTTCTATTCCTGGGTAGATTAACTACTTTGCCATCTTTTAATATCAAAGGGGAAAGATTGCACGTGCTGTTTCCATCACAGGACTTTGTCCTCTTAGAGGTCAAGGACACAAAACCTAGTTTTTTTCTTTGTTTTCAGGAGACCTACAAGTCTTGGCAACCACAAAGGACAACAGATTAAGTGACCCCTTTGCACAGCCAAAAGGAGCCTTCCACTTGCTTATCTCTGTGCAGCTTATATTTCTGGATCACCATGACGTGCCCATGAGTTCAGCTTGCCATGATGCAAGTGGAAGGAGGCAGTTTAGTGGAATTGTGCTATGACATTTGTTTTAGGGCAGATGGGAAATGTTTGGTGTAGGCCTAATAAATCCAATTATCTATATGAAGGAATCTATGTGACCCAGTGTAGTGCATGACTTTGTCTGTGTCCAGTGGTCCAGACATTAAAACCTGAAGCTTCCATCCATGCTGGTGTCACTGTACTGCTTACTTCTATAATTTGCACGACTGGACCCATTTTTCTCTCCGACATTTTCTCATAACCTCTATCACAGAAAAATAAAATTCAGATACTAGATTGTAGCTGATATTTAAGGCTGGAACCCCCTTTCTTTTCTTTCTTGTGCAGAGCAGACATAGGATTTGTAGCTACCAGCCGGGTTGGGGGAGGGCAGTGAGGAAAGAGAGAGGGGACTCTACTGAAACAGGAGACCCTAGAGGAATTCTAGTCAGGTCATCCAGGATGTCCTTTGGCACTATGGAGTGTTAAATGTTGCAGCTGCACTCCCCCTTGTTCCTGGCAAACACTGCCTCCATCCTGCCCCTTCTGAACCTCTAAGACTGACGTCGCCATGCCCAAATTAACCACCAAGACTCTTCATATACATCCTGCCACCCTGTTCTTCTCACCAGGACAGAGTGGGTTAAATTTGCTTTGATCTGGAAAAGAACCTAAGCGGTATTTTTACCTTACATAGCTCAAACCAGAAGCTGGTTTCATTGACGTGCAGAGGAGCTCTCCATTCTAGCTGGAAACTGGTATTTCTGGGAACTATGTTGACAGGTGCAGGTGGAGTCTCAAAAGTTTTTGCAATAACAGGGACACTTTCAGAAAACCAGTTCTCATTGGGATGAAAAGCAAGAACCTAGAAAGGAAATGGATGAACTGGACAGTACCAGACGAGTTGGAAAGGTGGCTTCAGCAACTCCAAGTATTTGGAAGACTAGCTTTTTTCAAACAAGACAATCTTCAGGCAATATAGATATTGCTGTAGAAACATTTTGAGCCTCACAGCTTCAATGTTACACATTTTCAGCTGGAAGTTCATGGCCTAGAATCCCCTTCCTCAGAGACTCTTCTTAGTTTCTCGTTTCATCTTTCTACCAAGACTCATCTCTTTTTAGACCTTTCTGAAATGCCATAAGCTCTTACACAAGCATGCAGATGTCACATCACGCACTAGACAGTGTTTTAGAACCACAAAAACACAAGATGAGGAGCACCTGCCTTCCACTAAGCCACAATCAAATATGACCTATGTCTGGGTATGCATACTTACATACATAGGTGTATAGGTATATGTGTGTATGTGTATTTCCTATTATACCATCCAAATCAAAAACCAAAACAAAAGCACAAAATCAAATTAAGGCCAGAACAGATCCTCTCCAGCCATCAGCTGAATGCTCTCCCAAGCCCATGCATGGACTGTGAAAACAACTCTCTGACTCTCACTCAGTGTGCATTCTGCAGACAACATGCTTATTTGGTTGCTTTTGAAAATGTCACTCTGGTGATAGCCCTGCTGTCCAAATGCATCATTTCTTGTTTTCCTTTTAACCCTTCATCTGTAAAGGGAGAAGCAGTATGTTTTGTTCTTATGAACCCACACTGGACATTTTTATTTCTCTGTTATCCTCTAGATACCTGTATACCAACTGTTTACCATTATGTCCTAATATAGTCCTAATAATATTTATATATGTCCTAATATAGTCCTAGAAAAACTGTAAACATCCTTAAAATAACTTCAGGTACTGAAGTTACACAAAGTGCTCTATAATTTCCTTTTTGAAGCTCTGTGACCTTTTTATTGCTAGTTCTGTGGGACTTCCTCTCTTCCAAAAGTTACAGAAGGTAATTCTGAACATTTATGGAGTGTTTTTAACCATCTCATTATGCCATTTAAGGCTATCATATGCTGTTGACTTAAATACATATAAACTATATAAATATTCTTTAACCTGTTCTTTCCTTCTCCTGATCTGTTGTGCTACTGTTGGCTTCATGCAGTTGTGTTAAATATCTAATCACGTCTCCTGTTCCTAAAAACTAAACAACAAAAAAAGCACTAGATACTGCAACCTGTTCTTCCTTTTGTCTTCCTCTTCAGTATACTAACAGAATCTTCCCAATTGCCTTTTTAGTCCTTGCTACTTTGAACTCCTTTGGTTCCTCCACCTTCTTGATTTTATCTCCACGTTAAGTTATTCTTTTCTGCTCATTCTTACAGCAATGACACATGTGCTCAGGCATGTAATACTGCCATTGTTTCAGGATGGTGCTCCCCCTGCCCTGGCTGTCCAAAAAGCCTTGCTGCCTGAGTCTGACAGCAGGGATGGCAGGGGGCTGATATGCCTGCCCCTCAATTCTCACCATTCATAGCCCAGCACAACTACACAAACAACCAAAGCTTTTGTGCGATGCTGACGTGGGAGTGTATGTGAACTGCAGCAGCTGATGGAAGGATATCCCATTCTGCTGGTTCTGCTAGCTAGCCCAGGGCTGGTCTGTTAATATGTTTCCTATCTTTCTCTGTCTATGACTTGCCTGGGCAGTGGAAGAAACTACTTCTTCTATTGCATGAACAGCATCATATTTCAATGAAATCCAAAATCAGAGGGTTTTCAGCCACCCTTCAATATTCTTTTCTACAGAAATTGTCTTCGAAGGCCACCAAATAGTCAAGAGCCTACTTGCATTTTGAAGTCATTGCTAGTCCTCTGCATTTGTTAAAGGGTCAACATTGATACATTGTTCTTGCTGTGAACTTTGCATGCATATTTTATAATATACTTTTATTTAAAATGTGACTGCTGCAAGACAGAATCAGTCAACTATTAATTCAGTCATTACCTATATCTATGGATATATCAGATACTTTTTGGTTTATTGGACTAAGACTAAAGGACTCAGAGAAGTCAGCCAAGTTTTAAACTCATATTTTCAAAACACACATATAGCTTTATAGAAAAGCAGTCTAAAGATTTGCAAATTAGTGAACAAACAGGTAAAGCTGCTTGTAATTATACCTTGAATAAATTGTTTGTTCTGGATTGGAGGCCACTGACAGACCAGGCAAGCATCCCATTTGGAAATTCACTTTTTCGCAAGGGTGTCGCTGGGACAGGAGGTAATAAATTGACAGAGATTTGATAGCGGATGGATTCTAGAGGTCCATTTGGCTTCAAAGGTTCACTCCAAGATATGTTGATGGTGGTGTCAGACAAAACCACTGTCTTAATGGAATCAACTGCCTCTGGTACTGAAATAGAAAGAAAAATCAATGTCCTTTTAGGTACAGATCTCACTAGAGGCTTTTTTGTTTCTTTGTTTTTAGAGGAGTCAAGAAATATTGCTGAGGAAAGAGAAAAAGGTTATAAGCATATCAATATGATCCATTTACAGGACTGACAGATTATACATGTAAAACATATTTTTGTATAGTCAGTCAGCTGCAGACAATTTCAAAATATTTTGAGGGACATTTTAGTATCTCCTTGGCTCTACTACCATGCAAGAAGACAAAAAAAAACCCCATACAGAGATGCTGTCCTATACTTCTACATTTATAGTCATATCACTGAATTCCTGCTCTCTTTTAGTTTCCTAATCAGGGTCTCAGATGTGAGTTTAGTATGATGCCTACTTGGATATGCACTAGAAAAAGTACCCATGTGCTATTCCAATTGGAAAGTCCTTTTTTGAACAGAAAAGTCTGAAGGACAAAAGTCCAAAACTCAACATTGCCATCATTTACAATTTTGCTCAGAAATACATGGTCTGGCTGAGCTGGCAAGAAACTGGGTTGCTGCTCCGATGTCCAAGCCAGCGGGTTACTCACTAATTGTTTTGGAAAAGTAAACCCTTCCTTCGAAGCTTTGAGATCACAGACTTTGAAATGGTATATGACACCCCCCCAACTCTATATCAAAAATTCTTTTTTCCTATGGAACTGTCCTGATAAGTATAAGTTAACAAATCATTACACTATCTATGTTGCAAACATATCAGAATGATGAGTGCATATGGCATAATTTATACCCTAGTAGCAAGACTGCAGATCATTTAAGTGAAAATGTGCAGAAGCTAGACTAGTAAAACAAATTTCTCATGGCACTAGCTAAAACACATGTGGAGTAAGAGCGACACTCTGTGGCAAGAGCAATGCATTAATTTTTCCAAGTTGTATTCCTTTTCTTTTATTCCCTCTATCTTGCTCTTTGTTGGAAGGTACAGATTAATCCAAGCTTCTTTCATTTCATTACAGAATTGAGAGAAAGACAGAGGGAATTCACACAGCTTCAGAGGTGTGAAATAGTGTACGCACTTCAAGAGGCTCTAGCAGCATCTGATTACAATTTAAACTAGCAGTTACATTCATGAAATTGAGAACATAAGTAAGTGCCAGGACACATATACATTCTGTTTACAGCTGGTTGGAAATTTTTCAACAAATTGTGAAAAGCTCTGAATGCTGATATAAATACATATTAAAAGTATTCAGGGTTTGGGGGTTAGTGTGGTTGGTTGTCTGGGTTTTTTTGTCTAGGACCTTATTTTGACCCCTACATTTTGTTTTGCCCCAACTGAAGAAGCCCGTTCTGAGTTTCATGTTTCATTTTAACTTGAGACTGAAAAATTCCATTTCAGTGGAGCAACCCAGTCTCCCATTTCATATGCTACCTCTATGTTTCACCAATGAAAGGGTGTACATTGCTGCAGGATGGCTCAGTTTACCACACAAAGAAGCAACAGTACGAATCCTTGCCATATGCTAATAGTATTCAAACTTATTCAATCGGTGTGTCATACAAATTTTACACTACAGATGTGGATTCCCATGCAAAGAGTTGAAATCTACTAATCATGGGCCAGATTTTCTTATTTTTTGCCATAGACTCCTTAGGAATATGCTCATAATACTCAGAGATCCACACAGGATGAGAACCTATTTGTTTGATGCTGCAGATGCTGAGAGATCTGACTGTTAAGAGGGGGGAAAAAAAAAAAAAAGCATGGTTGGAAAAGAACTTCCAAAGTATAGAATCTCTGGATTCCAAAGAAGAGTGGCAATGTGCCTGCACCTCTTGTTCCACATTCATTTGAAAGATAAAAAGAGGTTCATCTTAAACAGTGGTTTTCTGAAGGGGAAAAAATGTGACTGCTGCCAGGACAAGAAGCAGGGAATGATCTGTGCATAAGAGGAAACCCCTGGCAGCTCACAGGTGGTGCTCTCCTGTGGACAACTGTGGCAAAAAGAGATGTCACTTTTTCTGTGGATGAGCCTTTAGAGAAACCATAGAGCGCATCCCCCAAGAGAAGAAGAAAGGGAATCAGGGCCCCTGGCGTGCACTTGTTGCCAGCTATTCTGGATAAAATGTTTCCTTGGGCACAGTTGATCAGTAAGACGTGTTGAGACAAATAAGAAAAACACAGTAGTGGCTGTGCTTATTTCATTGCTTCAGCACCTTCTGAAGCAGCTAGAAGCCAAGCAGAGGTAAAGAGAGAAAAGGGGAAACCTTAGCAGTCCTGCTGTGGTGTGGACAGCCTTAGATGCATGTCACAGTCATATCCCCATAGCTGCGCAGTCTGCACAACTGTACATCAGCTACAGCCCTACTGTAGCTGGGTTAAGTGAACCCAAGGACCAGGTGCTACCATGCCTCTCAATTTCAATCCCTCACTCCCTCAGGGAAGAACTGCTTCAACTCTGCAGGACAAGAGCCAGGCAGGAAAACTAGTGAAGATGGGGGCTATAGCATTCCCACATCACTCTGAGTTCAACAGCAAGCGTCCTAGGCACCATCTCCCCAGTCTTCCCTGCAACAGACAAACAGGCTGCCATGTAGGCTTGGCTCTAATTCTGACTTGCTGACTTGGGTATTATTAGAGGTGCCTGATGGCTCTGCAAGTGACGAGTTTATGTAGATCAAGCTGACCCTGGCTGGTGACGCCAGGCACAATAAACGGAGCACAGCTGCAGAGAGAATCTGACACAACAGAAGAACAAGCAAGTGCTATGCATACTACAGGGAATAGCTAGCACTCATTATAGCTTTCCAGGTTTTCATCAAGTGAGTCCAGCAGCATCACTCCAATGATGAGAAAAGTTTCTGAAGAGAGCGCAAAGGCAACTCCTCATGAAG
The DNA here is from genome assembly GCF_000687185.1 of Egretta garzetta. Lineage (NCBI taxonomy): Eukaryota > Metazoa > Chordata > Aves > Pelecaniformes > Ardeidae > Egretta > Egretta garzetta. The sequence goes on from NW_009260616.1 coordinate 3,029,157, forward strand.
ACAGATACAAGTGTGCACGTGCACATATACACATGCAAAACAAGAAAAAGTGCTGAGCAAGGTACTTCTATTGGGTTGCATTGCAATGCAAGACAACATATGCAAAGGCATAGCATGCATCTTCGGATAATCCTTTTCTTTCTGGGAGATGACAAGAGCTTCAGGGCAATGGGGACAGTAGCTGCCCTGCAGCTGCAAACAGGCAGAGTGAAGCAGGGAGTGAGCAGAAGCATCTTCCTGCCCAAATTAAGGTATTTCCAACCACAGGAGACACATAGCTCAGACCAGTAGTATTCTCAAACAATAAAAACATTTTGAACTGTGGCTGCCTATGAATCTCAGTTGCCCTTGTGGCATCTGAGAAAAGCTTCTGGGCCATGCTGGTTTTGAGGACAGATGGGAGACGTGCTGGTACTCACAGTGCCAGCGCCTGGGTCTGCATTAAACTGCAGCGGAGAGATGAGTTCCCTCACTATGATATACCCCAGGTTTCATCAAGTATGACAAGATGAGCAGCCGGTAGGTTTGGACTCAAACAGAGGTCTGGACCCACAAAAAACCCCAGCATTGCTGGTTTCTATTTAGTTAGGGAACAAAGGCAGTACCAGATCTATGTTCTGCAATGGAAACCCCAGAACAGGGTGGAGAGGATAACTAGGAAGGTTGGAAGATGCATGCAAGAGGAGAAGACACAGTAAGAAATATACCAGTGATCAGGCGAAACTGTAGCTTGCTATGATCAGCTAGATAATCAGCTGAATAGAGCTACAGATCCCTCATCATATAACACAGGCAGAATCCACAGTACAACTGTTACAGAAGCCCCCATTTCTTGTTCTGGAAAATGTGCCATAAATAAAACAAGTGTGTTTAACACGATTGAGTTCTCTGAAGAGAACTGAACACTGAAGAGATGGACAGTCCTTTGGAGCATAAAACGGAAAGGGAAATTTGCAAAATCCCAAACCCAAATCAGGAAGTGGAGGAGGTGTTAACCTAGACACATTTCATGAGCTACATCATTGGGTAATATAGCACACATATATATTATGTGAGCTGAAAACTGGCTTTATAAACTAGACTTACTACAGATGTATGGGCTCAGATCTCATATAAGAAACAGCCAGCTTGAATAATAAGCTATATAGAATTTAGATGCTCTTGATCATGCTTTCTTTTCTCTTTTCTTTCATTTCTCATTCATTCTGTCAAAAGCAACTTTATACTTGACAGAAAACCTTTAAAATAAAATGCACCTTTCACTTGCACTGCATCTTGTCTCTTATGGGCAGCACTATGTGCAGGTTTTCCCCAAACATAGCCTTGGCTTGTCACTTTGTGAATGCTTCCTGATTTTCCAGAAAGTGAGCTCTTCTCCTGTTATCCTTTTCTAGGCTGCAGCTATCTGCTCCCTTAGGCTCTGCTACAAGCTCTTGTCCCTGTCCTCTTCCATTGCGTCAGCAGGCCACACCTTGTCACAGAACAGAGAGGTGGTTCCACTTAAACAAAATTACATTTGGCTGCTTTGCCACCGTGTCTTGGCCTCCTGCCTTCACTTATACCTCTCACCCACCAAAGTTTCTTATCTTCCTTCTACCATAATTAGATAAGCTAACTGATGCATTTATTTACTTTTAGATAATCCCTAACCAGTCCACTTTCTGTCCTAAATGGCACAGTGAACATTCAAGTTCAAAGCACTACTTCTAGTTTTCTTCTTCTGGTGTGTGAAAGGGACTGAGAAGGGCACATAAAAATTCTTGAAGCCAGCTGAAAACGTGCCACTGACATTCAGGCCAAGAGAAGTAAAAATGAAGTGTCGCCTTTTCAGCCTAGTTCACAATAAAACAAATCTGCATTACCCAAAGAAATAGTAATTATGATAATAATGTGAAGCCAAGGGGAAAAATATTAATGCTGAATGAATATATAGCACACATATTTAAACATACATAACTGCATATATATTCAAATACAACTTACTAAAAATGCAGTCCAAGGCAGAAACTGCAACTGTTTAACCACTTTTTAGCCATTGTTTATCTTTCCTCAGGAAGCCAATGAGCAGAAGCATTAAAGAATACATACATGTCTTATGAATCTTACAGATTCATCAAGTCTGGTTGCCAAAACCTTGTGAAGATCTACACAGGTTACATTTTAAGCTGAAAATTTCTCTTTCCGATTTGCAACCCAAACTCACATACACTTTCCTTGAACTGAGATGAGAATTCTCTTCAAACTCAGAATAAAATGTGAAACAAACCTCCATATAGAGTTGTGGCAATTGTCTCTTTTCCCACAGGCAGCACTTCCTCATCTGAATAGTAGTTTTTCACTGCAACTTGTATGACATAACTTGAAAATGGCTGTAGGTTGTCTATGATGGCTATAGGCCTCTGAAACTCCTGTAATATGAAATCAGGTGATAAACGTGTATTGTTAGAAAAGAGATCCATATGTCACACCAATCCTCTGTCAAGGAAATGAGTGTTAAAAAATAATACCGTAGTGCTTTTGTATTCTAATACACTTTAGTGTTTAAAAAAAGAATGTTAAAATGATAGTTTGTGTAATAGGTCACTACAAAAAATGCATACCCAAAACCAAGCTGAGGTGTAATTAGCATGGCCACAATAGCACATTATTCAGTGGCTAGTACTTAAATAGGAAATAGCAAAGTCAAAGAAAATGTAACAGAAGAAAAAATTACTAAGGCAAGTAAAAATACCACAAAAAACATAAGGGCAAGCCTTATGGTTGCTGGAGAGTCTCAAGAGTTATTTAAACAGATTAATATCAACCACAACTGATCTTTTTTCAAGTAGAAACTGAAGACCCATTTCAACAGGATTGTAGCAAAGGCATGTTAAAAAGTAGAGGAGCACTTGCACAAAGGAAATTAAATACCAAACAGAAAGGGGAATTATTCTTGGGGAAGTAGAAGTGGAAAAACTCCCTGATAGAAAGTTACAGAATGGTTTATAAAATTACTAGAAATGATATCACATTCCTTGCTTATATATGATATCACATGTATTTTTGTTCCAAAATAGCCTTACCAATGTTTTTTGCTGTAGAGCAGACAAACTGTAGCTTGAGTTCCTGTGGTTGTTAGTCACTTGTCTGAGAAATACCAGATATGTCGGCGTAGGCTGAGATATGCCGGGGCATAGCTGATGTGGTGTGGCAGGTGGGAAGCTTAACGTAAAACTGGTGTTCATTGTCTCAAGAATAGTAGGTTTCTCAGTGTTTGGCAATAGAATCAGGCATTTTTTATCTAGGAAAGACATCAAAAAAAATTTAAAAAAATTATTACTGCTGGACCAATCCAAACTTGCATGGGATTCTACCACCATTCCTATGAGAAAGCATAACCACAAAGCATTCTCTCTGCTTTCACAAACAGAAACAGGAAAAAATCCCACCTGAATGTACTTTGTTTGATTACTTTCACAGACACAAAAATAGCAGCTATCAAAGTAAAGTCTCATTTATCTTTGATAAGATACAGATTTACTAAAGGCACAGGTTTACTAAAGAATTTAGGTTCCTCTTTAAGTACCTAAATACCTTAGAAATCCAGATCGTAGTTGCTGTGTTATCAAGGGCAGTACATACAGATGAGTCCTCACTAGATAGTCACAGGAAAGACAGATATGCAGAATAGAGAGTACCTTTCTCTAGCAATTAAATGTTATCTCTCTTTTCTTCCAAACAGCTTTTCATGTGTAAAGCTCACAGTAACAAGAGGGAATAGGGAGACAAATTTTGGAAGGATAAAAGGAGTCTATAGGGAGAAAACAATAGAAAACTACTCTCTGACAGTAAACAAAAAGTAACAAAAGAAAACACCTCATCACTTGATGTACTTTTAAAAACAAATTAAAAATATATTAATTGGACTTGCTGCCAAGAAGGAAAAGATTAAGGCACATGCGTAGGGAAGATGGTACAAGGACAAATGTTTGCCCTTAGGCCAGAACAGTTGACCACATGGTTGAGATCTTTTCATTGCTACCAAAGTCAGGTTCATGCATATAAGGGAAGGAGAATAAAAAAGTCTGTTCAAGAGAAATAAATGTAAGGTTGAATCTTTGTCAATTTTATAGTTACCTAGAGTAGTAAAACTCCCATGGAAAAGTCCCAGATGGAATAAAGAATTGAGTCATTTTCAGAGTAAAATTTTCTGTCAGGCAGTTCCATAGAAATGTGTTTACCCTGACAAAAAATCCTTCACTACATATTCAGTCCCCTTCCTCCTAACCCTGAAGAGAAATCATTCTCTCACATATTCTGTGACAGGACAATAATTTTCACTGAGTACTTCTGATGTGCTAAATGATCAACTGACATCACATCTCTGGATGGCAATTAAATAGGTTAGATTGAAAGGAAACTCTAGCAGTACTCCTTGCTCACATCCCTAAAGCAATAAAAAGTATGTCAGTCAACCCAGCTGGTCTTTGCAAACATCACTTTTTCACATATACACCACTTGCTTTCAGTACTGAGAGGGAGAAGAAAAAAATTTTTTTTCTTATTTTAGTATGTTCATTTACTTTTATCTTAAACTTGTGTGAATAATTCTGTGCATTGCCCTCCCCCCATCTGCCAAATGCCAAGACTGTGTATGCCTCAACATTAATTTGCAGCAGTCAATATAAATAAGAAGAGCTCTGTGGGGATCTGGTTAGAAATAAACCCTTTGGACTGAAATTCAGTTCTTCCCTTTCTGCACCAGCTAAACCTGGGGCTCTAACAAGAAACCTTATCGCTGGGGATAGGGATTGGTACATTCTGTACCAGGGCCAAACCAGACTCCTGCACCAATGCCAAGCCCACACAGACCTCATGGGAACAAACTTCCCCAAAGTGCTGGTAAGAATAGCCTGGGCACTGGTCAGGGCAGCTGCAGGCAGGAGTAACTACTGGCTGCCCAAAACAATGTGAAATTCTTTTATTCCAAAGAAGTCCATCCTGTTAAAATATTCTCTTGTATATTTGTCAGATTCTTATGCAAAACTGAAGTTAAAGAAGTATTTTCAATATATATATCACGCTAGTAGCTGTTCAAAATGTCTGCATTTACAAAGATAATTCCTATAGGTACCAGGAATCCTAACTTTCTATTAAAACTAATTTTTATTCCTTTCATTATCATTCTACCATGATTCATTTAAAATATTAGGAGTTCTAAGTGAAGCCTGGGTCTACTATAATGTAAGCTGTAATTGCCTCTCAGGTACATCTTTATGAATCATTTTAATACACAGAGTTCTTATTGCTTTGTCTTTGGAGGTGCAGATATTTTTTTCAGCTTTGCATACTTGTGAACAAAACCAGAAATCTGTATCATAACAGGGATCATTATCAAACTCTTGCTACAACACTTTGTGGACACATTTCTTCTTTTTCTGTGCTTTAATATGCACCACATTTTCTAAATCTCCAGGTTTGACACAACTTTGAAAATAGGCATGGTTTGGAATTAACATCCTGACCCTTTGAAACACAGGCGGTATTCATCATCATGACCTCCATGGGATCCAACACAAGGCCAGTCCTTATATTCATCCTTTTAAAAATGTGCATAGTGAATTTTTTCCCTCTAGAAGAGACCTGAATCCATAAAGCATACTTTACATAAATATACATAGCATGATTTGCAACTCAAATATGTGCTCCGAAATAAATTTGTTACATTTACAAAATAACCCAAACGCCCTCTACCTGGGTACAATTGTGCCGCTGAGTTGTAGGCTGAGATTTTCAGCTCATGATTTGCTCTCTTCTGAAGAAAGTGTCTTGTGCTTTCTTTATTTGCTAGCCAAATTTCAGCGTATTCCTTTGTTTCAATGCTCCAGTATATAAATTTCTTATCTACAGTCAAGCTGCCAATTTTCTTACCTGTAGGAAAACACTGTAGAGTTAAGCTTCAGAATAAACCCTGAGCAGACAATTTTACAAGAGCAGATGGGTGCTTGTATTCACAGTGAGTCAATATGGGTGAGTATCTTGGTCATACTGTATCTTCAAAGACCTCCCCTACAAAAGAGACTTCTGATATTTTCCAATAGGTCTCATGAAGCTGAGACACTTTGTTATTTCAGTTTACAAGTGTAGATTTAAAGGCTTTTTATTATCCATAATTATGAGAACTACAATTCTATTAGCAAACACCAGAAATAAAACAGAAGAGCAAGAGTTGTCTATAGAAACTTTCATCATCTTTCCAAGATGAAAACCACAGTGCTCTGTCATCTCCCAGGAACAATTAAGACAGCTCCTCTGGTAACATAACAGCTTTACCAGCACTCCTCCAGAATCGAACTGAAAACTAAGCAACCAAGATTAAATGTTGTCCTTTCAAGAAGTGCAATGTAGATAAGTTGTCATACAAGACTCTACCTGCATGAAGTAACCCTCCCCACGTCTGCAATGCCACTTTTAGGCATAACTCAAGACTGTATGGTATTGTTTCATTGAGATAAACTGTAATAGATGTGTCTAATATGAAACCCTATTAAAATAATCTGTTAATACTATAAGCAAAATGTATTGACAAGTAGCATTTGAGGCTGTAGTGTCTCCATTTGATTTACATCTTACTAGATGCATCAGTAAATATCCTCACACTGCTCTTTCTCCTAGTTTGTATCAACAGGGTACACAACTGAAAACACAGAACACAAACATTTTGTCCATCTTGCCCAAAGATGAATCAATTTTGTTAAGAAAGTGCTTCATGAATGCTATTTTGCTGAAATGAACATTGTTCAATGGAAGAGGAAGAATCACAGACTACCTAGAAACATAACAGAGCCCTCAGACCTTGAAAACCTGGTATTTTGGTAATTCTCCAGCAGTGGCAACCATCCACATCTGAGGCCCATATTTCATCTCTTCCTCTGATAAGGAGCAGCTGGGGATTCTTGGAGTCAGACACATCTATACTCATAGGTCTTCCTAGCTCTGCTTCTGCCACGTTACAGGTGCAGTAGTTCCTCATCTGTTCTTCTGCTGATAGGTATCCCAAAATGTGGTGCACGGTGTTATTCAGAATATCATAATAAAACATGCGGCTGCCATAATCAAACTCTTCCATCCAGTACAAGCGGCTATCAAATAAAATGCATTGCTTACAGTAGAAAAACTTCCATCTGAGCAATCTGCCCTAAATGCAGTCCTGTAAGTGACTCAGTCACAAGCCTCACAAACATTTAAAACAAGGTAACTACAGAAGCATACTTGCAGAGTGTTTCCAGGTGTTTAAAGGAAATTTTTGAATGGCAGTTCACAATAACTGACTATTCTGAATAAAAAGGTTACTGTAAAAATTTTTGTTGTCTGGTGCTGACTTTCATTTGCATCACTTAAATAGAAGAACCTGTCAGTATTTAAGTATCTTTTGAAATCTTTACTCAAACACAGATATCTTTCTGAAATTAGATATGTCCAAGCTCAACTATCAGTATAAAAGTAGAACTACATCCAGAAATTTCTGAGATCTACACATTGCAAAAGACTTATATACTATTAAAAGTCCTTTTCGATCCTTAACAGTTGTTGATTTCATCAAAATCAACCATGTTTAAAATATGCTTTTAAAATGTTATTATTGATACCTGCCTTACCTTAAGAAAGGATATGACAACAGAGACGATACAGTTGAATTACTTTTATCCAACGGTATGTTCAAGGCTTTTAGAGATTTTATCTTGAGCTCAAGGTCAATAACAAATATTTGGGTTTCATTCCATGGTGTTTTCAGGGCAACAAAGAGATGTCTTGCAATCCAGTCAACTGTGATGGCTGTGGCATTGTGAAGATATGCATCTTTGAAAAACTTTGGAAAAAAATAAAAACATTACTAAAACTGCTTGAGAGCAGAATGTTCCCACCTGATGCTAGGACATTATGAAATTAGATTTGTTTCCAAAATAATTTCTACTTGGCAAGTAGAAGTCAAAATATAAAGAGATAACATGGAATGATGAGTCCAATATTTTTATAGAAATGAAAAGTATTGTTTCACAAATATCAATTGTTGCTTCCATGTTGCTTCCATATTCTTGAAATGGGAATGAAATCAAGTTAAATAAAATTAATTTTGATAAAACATAGTTTTCCTTTATTTAATAGCATGAATTTTAAATTAAATATCTGTTGAAATACCTTATCAACAAAGCAGACATCAGTGAAATCATACATGTTTAATAGAACAACTTTACCAATGGCATTCTCTGGCCTATTCTAATAGCTATTAATGACAAAAAGACTGAAGTCCAAATTTTATTATATTATACATATTTTTATTGGACTGCTAGAAAGGAAAATTATCCAACTAATTTCTTTCATATTACATCTCATACAAACTGACAGTCATTAAGAAAATTGTGTCTTTCCAGTTCTGTTTTCCCGACTGTATTTTGCCATTAAATGTGTTTTGTTCATCATGCTGCTTTTTTTCCTGTTTTAAATATGCAATTTTGTCTTCTTCAAAAACATATTTACCCCCAAAATAATGACAATAATAGCCACATATTTTCCTAGATTGTCTCAAGCAATGGAATGAACAAAGGAATACCTGAAACTTTGAAGTAGTCTGTACATTCAGAAGAAAAAGAGAATCTTCTATGATATAGTACGCTTTGTGATCATTAGCAGTGTAACAGATGTCCTTTACATTTGTCTTTGCTGAAAGTTCCCATATGGTATGATTATTGTCTATGTCGGTAAGAAACAACTTGTTGGCAGAAACACTAATAAGAGTCGGAACAGGGAAAAGATCTGGAAGGAAAAGGACACAGCAGAATTTACAAAAAAACATTCTAGACAACAGCAGTCATTCATAAGGAAAGCAAGTAAAACATAAAAATAAATTATGGCCCTGCACAAATTCTATTTGGCCGTATGTCACAGCAAATAAAATAATGAGACACCTTCTTATCACACATGCAAACTCCTAAGATTTTTTCAGTGCCATTGTGGATGCTTACCTAACAAATTTAAGCCTAGTAAAAATAGATTTGTTCATTTAATTACCTCTAACACCCCAACTAGAAATAGCCTATGATCCCTAGCAGATCTCTAACTCTTCTGATTACCTTTCACAGCCCAATTAGAAATATTCTATGATGTCTAGCACTACAATGCAGATTATAGATCAATATGTGCTGTTCTATACTACCAATATAGCATAGTTTTGAGGAAAGACTTGAAATTCCTGACATTTAATTTAATGATAAGAAATGTGTTAATCATTTCATGTCAGAAGCTCTAACTGTTTCCTCTGTGGTATCTATTGTAGGGCGGCACAAATGTCACACAAAGTGTCGGAGGTTATTTATCAGATTACCAAATTCCTGTACTATTGATTTCATCAGCTATTACACACAAACCATGAGATGGCATCTAAGTCATCCATACCTGATGAATTCCTCTCTGCTATAGCAGACAAAGGTCCTGGACCCACAGCGGTAAAAGCTTGCACCTATGGGACAGGAGATCGTTACATATGTTAAGTAGCAGCAAAAATGATTGCATTCAAGAACCTGTAGAGTCATAGTTAATGACAAAAACAGAACCAGATGCCCTGGCTGCTCAGCTAGGAACATATGTATGTGCTCTGTTTCACTTAAGGCTGTGCTGGTCAGTTCAAAGGCTACATTCAGGGTTGGACCATGGCTATGAAGAGAATTTTAAGCAGTGGCCCAGAGAGTGATAATTCATGCTGCATCTATCAATTAGAGCTCAAAGGACACCAGACAGTCTTGTCTCCTCCCCAAGGCTGGAGCAATTCCTACTGTAGGTTGATGTTGCAACCAACATGGTGCTCTTCCCCAATCAGTACCTGATCTATTACATGCTCTCGTGCTTTTAACTTGTCTTTCAAGCACATGTTCTGTGTGTTCCAAACCTGTAATCACAATGAAAACATGACCTGTTGACAAGTTTTAATATGGAAGTCTCTTTTTATGGAAGCCATCTGAGTCCTTGCGTTTCTCCACCAGTGGAACTTCTCTTGATCTTTGTCTCTGTTTTAATGGCCTGTCACCCTCCACCAGCTCAGTCAAATCTGTTTAACTTGCAGCTTTTAGCAGTGGTTTTGGGAGATGTCTAGAAAAGTTTCTTCAGGGCTTTGCCAAACCTGTATAATATTGCAGCATTGTTTTCCACCACCTCATTTAGTGAACAATACAATACGTAGAAAGGTTAAGCCAGGTATCCAAGGGTGAGTCAGTGAATCAGCAGTTCCACAAGTAGAAACCATGAGTTCTTGCCCCGAGCCCAATACCATCTCCTAGGCAAACACATCAGGCTGCACTGATAACATCTACCATCTAGCATGAGATAAGTTCAGTAATTTTTCATACCTGAAACCTTACTGTGAGGCTGGGAAGCACATCCCTGAGAGAAAAGAGCATCAGGGTGGGTTTAACATTGCTCACATTCCACTCCATGAAAGCGTCAGCAGTGCCACTGTGACTCAGTAGTTGATAGTAAACCCTGAACTGCATTAATACTCCATTGTCCCTTTCAGGTCTGTCCCACCTGAACTCCACAAGGACTTTCTCATCACTTTCATGTAGGTTATTTTGTAACACATATATTCTAGGGTTTGTAGGGGCTGAAGGAACTGTATTACAAAAAAATAAAAAACACAAACAAAGTACTCCTATTAAAACACAAACTCTACCTCGTAATAAACTCTTTTTTGTTTTGATCCTGAGCTTTACAACACCAATGCTGACAGAGACAGATTGCAATTGGTGAGGTGTAAATTACAGAAAAGTCTAAAACTTCATGGTAATTCCTTTCTGTTTTTCATTGGTGTGTAGGTATCTGATTTTAACTTGCTTAGCAAAAAAAAATCTGTATAAACAGAGACAAATGCACTCCTCCACTCAGATTGGGACATAACTATTTAGCCAAGTCCTCTAGGTAACAATGGAGATGCAAGAATTTTCACAACACAGAGCATACTCTATCCCCTCTTAACCACTTCAGAACCTACTGCAGATCATAAGCTTTCTCAGCACCCCAGTCACCCAACACTATATTTTAGCTAACTTAACTTTGACCTGTATGAGAGCAAAAATAAACACTGAAGTAAAAAGTAACAAGTGTATAACATTTATTAAAAATGTAATGAGTGGTTAAGATATTGCATGCAGCCTTTGATGGTCATTGTAATGGATCTCAATTTCTCTTTCTTGCTCATAGTCATAGGCATGTGGTAGATATATTGTCATGAATTTTCTGTTCCAAATTCTATTACTACAATTGTGTGCATTTATGTGTGCAATAAATAATTGCTAAAGATAGTCAGGAACATGTCCTTGCAACTCTGCCTACAGCTGACTAGCCCTGGAAGCTGCTCATTCGTCTCCAGGATTTCACTTGCTGACATAGACCTTGTCCCAGTACCCATTATAAGTGAGGCATGGGATTTAAAATTCTAGTACCTCCTTCAGGGGCTCGAAGGGATACAGATGTTGTTGGTGCATTGCCCCAGTATGTGTATGGAGTGACGGTAAAATCAAAGAGTGCAAATGGTTCCAGCCGATCAACTCGGTAGGATGGCACTGTCAGGTTATGGGGATAGAGGCACTGTTCACTCTCCAGAGACTGTGAATGAAATAAAACAGAATAAAACAAAACAAAACATTTTTTTCCCTCTCAGAAAGGCCTTCAGTTTTCCAAAAGTCCCCTCACCAAGCTGGTCAACTAAGTCAAGACAGAGCTTCTCTTCCTGTGAGTGATCCTTGTTTCACCAATTCCAGTGGCACTGTAGTGATACGTAGCAATCTGCTAGCAATCTGCCCTTTGAATTTAAAGTAAAGCTTGCCAAATGTGCTAAAATTAAGTGTGGATGAAGGCTAGATTTCACATTCAGGCAAAGGCCGTCCCACTGGCAGCTCAGAGGACACTTCTGTCTCTGAGTTACTGTGAAAAGCTTGCTCACACATCTTTGGGCGCTGGGAGCTCCTTGCCTGGCACTTCACACCCCAGCAGCTAGCCCAGAGCTACTGCTAAGCCTGTGTTCTTCCCATGCTGCCCTCAGTGATGGAGAAACAGGACAGCTTGCTTTATATTTACAGTTTAGTTTGGTTGCTTGACCGATTTGTAAATGCTGAAGAAGAAACAAACTGTATTTCTATTTAAAAATAGATACAACAGCAAGTAGATGCAGTAATACATGTAGATAATAAGGAGGGATTGCATGAATATCCTCACTTGTAGAGCTTTTGATCCCACACAGTAAAAGACAGTTCCCCATTCCACATTTGTGGAGGGACTCCAAGTGATGTGAAAACTTGAAGAATTTCCTTTAATCCTGAAGGAAGACTCTGGTACTGAATCTGGAATCACTTTTGGTGTAAAAGAAAAATTTCCTGTCCATAAAGAGAGGAAGAAATAATCACTTCAAGAATATGAGCAATAGGTAGACTTTTCAAACCTGACTTAAAACATTAAAGTACTATGGAAAATCCTGTAAACTGTAATTAGATAGAAACAATGTATAACAGTACAATGTGTTCTTTTTAGCCATACCCACCAGCTTTTCTAATTGCACATTATCCAGGTATAGCCTGATATATTTATTAATAAGTTGCTATTGTTCTTATCCTTTGTCTAATGACTAAAGAATTTCAAGAATGAAGAATTACAGGCTGACAGTGACTACCTTCTTTGAGGGGTTTAGTTAAAGAAAATAATGTACCTGGAAAAGGTTTAAGTGATGTGTGAACAAGGGTAAAGGCTGCAAACTCTGCTGGTTGTGAGAAGGGAATGCTAAGGCTCTGGCTGACTTCCTGAGTTGTAATGAACTGAAGACTATTAATCCAGAACAGACGACCACTGTAGTATTCCAGTGCACCCTGAGATATTTCTGAAGTACTCCATGCTGCAAATTCTGTGATGATGGCATTACCACAACTGTGAAAACATGTATGAAATTAGCAAACTGAAAACACATGTGTAGAGAGAACAAGACTTATGCAATGTTTGACACATCAATAACTTTCTCATCATTCAAATTCTTAATACTCATGTAGCAGGCAGGAAAACAATTCAGAAAGTCCCCTTTAAGTTCTCTAAAGCAGAACACTTTTTAGAATGGCACATTGCAGGAGCACCAAAAAAATAACCCCAAACCCTTCATTCCCTTGATTTTACTAGAAAACAATTATAAAATGGCTTAATATTCTGATGCATGGATGTAGAAAATTGAGTAATTTTAAAAATCAGCCCATCTTCTCTCAGCAGTTCCACTGAAACAGTGGAGTCTACTTCACAGCATGAGATTAGTTATACTTCATTAGAGCAGGTCCTCAGATGAATTTGACCCTGCTAGTTTCCTGATTATTTATTAAACTCTATTAACATTTTCCTCCAAGGGGATCACCAGTGGTTTAATCTGTCTTGTTACTTCTATGTCAAAACTTACAGGTCTTTTTTAGTTCCAATTTTTCTTCTGGGGAAGAGATTAAATATGTTGTAAGAGACATCATTTTGCCATCTCAGAAATGTCTTTCAGCTTAGGCACATGTTATCCAAAACAAATTTGGAAAAGCTTTGACATGCCATCAGGTCCATTAGGATGGATTACTTCTAATCTCTCTATTCTGGCATGCCAGGGACAATGATTTATGGCTGCCAATTGGTTCACAATGGAGCTGCATGTTCTAGCAAAAACTAATCAACATATTTTGATTCTTTAAATGTTTGCCATTAATCACAGCAAGTCTAAAATCAGTCAGAAAATTCAGCTGATTGCACACAAAGACAGCCTGCAACATTATGAGCACATGTAAATACAGATACTGTTCAATTAAGACGTTTAATCTGATGTTTGAAAAAAAAATTGACACTCTCCATATGAAAAGGAGCAAAAATACATAGTTTCATGATCTACCACTGATCATGCACTTGGCACTTAAAACCAAATTGCCATTTTCCTCAAGGTCTTGCTATATATTCAAGCTGACCCATTAGCATGGTTTGGTTTGGCTAGGTTTCGGTGTGTTTTGTTTTGGTTTAAACTTTGCCTTTCAGGAATAATGAAGACATTCTGTGCTCAGGATAATCAAAAGGAAAGCCTGCTGAGTACTGCTTGCTCAGATGAGAAAGTGAGGTCAGTTCAAGTCCTAAGCTCCAAGCAAGATGAAAAGGTTACAGGTCTAGGCACTTGAAAACTGTTCAGTGTTGTAAATGCCAAGATAAAATAGACAATAAATGGTGATTGTTTCCTAAAACTAAGTCTAAAAACTGATAAGCATGACCTCAGTTCAGCTGAGCTTCCATACTGTGTTTCTCTCACTGTAAAACCATGTTAACAACCATCTCAGCATGTAGTTTTCCATCAGCTACCTATGATCATTAGCTCTTCATTTTGTTTATTGTTAAATTAGTAACTAGTGTGTCCAACATTGGACAAAATTTGTTTTTAAAGAGTATCACAAAAACTAGAAAATAAAGAGATTCTTACCTCTACTACACATTTACTCACCCTTCTTTGCGAAGAGAAATTCTGTATAGGTTTAGGCATAGAATGTCTTGTACAAGCCAGTAAAGAAAACCATAGCTGAGATCCAAAGTTAAACCAACCACCTAAGAAAAAAAAGTCCAAATGGCAATTTTAACACACCTTTACTTCTGAGGTAAAAGCCCTTAGGCATAACTGTTGTCTAAACAGCATCATGAGTAGCTCTTTATTGGCAAAAATAACATCACTACCATGAATGTTTATTCTAACACAAAAAGAGGTAGCACTAGAAAATAATCAGGTCCTCGGTGGACACTTATTTATAGCAGCTGATGATTTTCTAGATAGCATTTTATGAGCACCTGTCACAGTGTTCATCCCTGGAGTATCTGAGTACTTCAGATATGATAGCAATAGTGTATCAAGAGATTAGTGGAACTACCTATCAAAATTTCCAGAACACCTCTGGTATTTTAACATTCTTTATCTGAAACAGGTGGTTGATACCCAGTCTGAAAGTCAGAATCACCTTTTGAAAGAAGATTTCAGATCTTTTTTCTTTGTTTTCTAGCTTTGATTTTATGCATACAGTACTAAATGTATTGCATTACTTATGGAAAATACATGTAAACTTTTTATTGACATATTTGGTTAAACAGGAAATTCAAATACTTACATTTTGGTAAACCTTTTATTGCTAAATAAAGAGCTGGGAGGGGAAATGAAACAATCTTCTTGTTCATTACTTTAATATTTCATCTTCATTTAAGCTAGGTGCAAGATTTTTTGTTTACTTTTTAATAGGATCTAATATTCAAAATAGAGGTTTCTTGCTTTTGCAGTAAACAACAGATTCAATACCATATGCAACAATAATAGAAATCAGACATCTAATAATCTGTTCTGTGAATAACAAAGAATGTGCTTCCACAAATTAGTCTGCTAAATGTTATCAAGTTCAGTCCATGTCATGTCATTAGCACAGCTTACTAGTTGATAGGGGCATCTCTGAACATGTTTTCCAGAAGCTCTCAAACTTCTCATCCAAACACTAGTTGTAGCTATTCTTTTATAAGCTTAAATTTTCATTATGGATGTAAGTGGAGCAGCCTTTTTTTTTTTTTAATCTTTGTTTAAAAACTGCAAGAAGATGATGACAGGAAAGCAAATGCCATATCACTTAGTTGTCTGTTGGTCCTTATGTAATCACATTCTTGACATATTTCTGTTGACATTATATGTCAGAAAATCAAGGTTTGAATGATTGCTCCTGTAGCATTTCCTGTTAAAAATATCTCACAGTATGTATGTGCCTGAGTGCATATTTAGTCAACTATGTTGTATTTTATCCCATTTACCTATTCTCCCTCCCATGCTCAACACCACATTCCGTCTTACTGAATCTACCTTGCTTTTTTAGACATTTGGGTCTTCTTTCCTTGCCCCACTTTTTTTCTGCAACCATTACATTTTCCCATAGACGTGCCCATTTTCTTTCTCCTGATCTCTGTATGCCCATTAATAAAAGACAAAGAAATATTTGTACTATTCATCCTCAGGAGTTAGGCAGTAATTTAACACCTCCCTTCTGTTATGCTTCAAAAATAGACAAGCTTTTTCCATTTCATGAGAGGTATTAGTCTCTGGACACAATATGTGGTTGTGATCATGCAATGTAACTCAACATGCAACATAAATTTATCTACTTGAAGTACCCTTGGCTAGACATATCGAGAGACCACATCTAGACGGCCCTGGTCCCTCCTGCATATAATGCATTTTGTTGCTCCCCTATGAATTACTTTTGTCCCAGGCACATTGTACAGTGTAAATGACTTACTAAGTGCTTTGAAAATCCTGTGCCAGATCCTAAGCTGGAATAAATCGGAGTAGCTCTGCCAAAATCAATCAAGCTGTGCCAATATGCACCAGCTAAGCTAAACAACTGATTGGAAAATAAAATAATTGTCATAAAAGGATCTAGTTCCTGCCAGAAAAATTAGGTTTTCAAAGCTCTGTCTTCATACTCATTTAGGAAACCTGTTGTCTCCATAGTAGTCTCTTCTATTCCTATCTCTCAGATTTCAAGCTAAAAGGAGATGCAGCTATATACTGCTGAAGATCCTGTACTGACCAGCTGAACAACAATTCTTTATGAGAAAAACAGCTAGTAAATACCGGTAAGAACCAGTTACGTAGAGAACATGCTCTAACTGATGGATCACAGCAATTAACTATTACATCTGTGTTTTAATACTGAGGTAAGAGGTACCCTTTTCAGGATAATGGACTCCATTGTGCAAGGAAGATACATATTAGTACTTGTACAAACATATATTTGCATCCTTATATGGGACAATAATGACCAGCTTGATAATTCTACCATTAAATAATGTTGTATTGCCCCCCTTTTTTTTCTGATGGGTTTATTTCAGGTTTTATTTTAATAATCAAACACCTGTCAGCTGTAACTGGTCACTTCTCAATCTAGACATTTTTACTTGGCTTTTTTCCTGTATGCATCACTGCAGGAGGCTGAGTTCAGGAAGTCAGTGCACAGATTAGGGGCAGCAGAGAAGCAGGAGAGAAGTTTTTTTGTAGGAGGTGTGAATAAGTGGATGGTTGAAGGCTGGTATCACTGACATAGAGAAAGGTGCAGAAAAAAAATGACAGGAGCAGACAAGCAGTCTTATTGCTGCCAAGGTTCTTGAAAACAAGAACAAGAAATTTGAGGTTAGCATGAGGCGATTCAGAGAAACAGGTAGTGTATCAAAAGAGAAGGGCAATGAAGGTGATGTTCACCGCTTAGAATAAACTACAAATTGTCAGTCCTTTGCAACAGATCACCCAGAAGATATGTGATAAGTGTAAGTGTGCCATTGAGCTTGGACAGCATATATCTGCCCATGAAGACAGTCCACACCAGCCAGCTTCCACAGAGAGGTCTGAGGCTAGTACTGGAAGATACAGTGACCCTTTGCAGCACAGGCATTTCTCTCCACATGTGACAAAAGCTTTTCACTTCCTCTGCATTTCGGTTTACAAGTAGAGAAGGTGCCACACCAGAACCAGCTTTCCCTCCCCTTCCCAAACCCTCATGAATGTAACAGAGATCTGTGAGATCAGCTGGCCTTTCCGAATGTTAATTGCCTTTCAGAGACTAAACTAGGCCTGGCTTTTTTTATAATCAGAGAAACATAATCTCTTTTCCTTTGGGAAAGGAGATTTAAATGATCTGGGGAATGATACAAAGCTAACCAAGAGACACAGATCTCTAAAGTTTAGAAAGGATCTTGAATAGAGAACCTGGCTTCAGGTAAAATGGGAGCCCAATTTGGATGGAATAAAACCAAAGGCTTCTTTAGCAAGAGCTGTGTTTTAAAGAAAGCTGTTGCTACAAATAATATATCTGAGTTGACCTCTTCTGTGGCAGTCAACCTATGCCTCACTCCAGCACTTGGGACAGAAGGTAAAACCCCACACAGGCTGTGGTTTGAGCTGAGGAGCATTGAGCTTTTCTTTTAGAGACTCCATAGAGTAAAAGCAGTGCAATAGATGGGATAGTCCCTCAGCCTGACCTGATAAGGACACAGCCTGGAAAAGAGTCAATGGTTCACTGGGTCTGCAGACCTAATCACACTGATTTCCAGAGTTGTCCAGTCCCTGTTAGGGACTCCTCCCCCTGTAAGGGGTTCTCTTGCCAGGGAATTGGGCCATCTGTCACTTTTCTCCTAGATACAAGAGGAGGGAGGGGAGTAAGGAAAGAAGGAAGGAAGGGAAGGACACTTATGCTGCTGCTGAGAACCTGGCAGATCTTTTCATGAGTTGAATAATCAGTCTTAGAGTTCCTTCACTGCATAGGCAACACTGAATCCCACCTAGAAAGAATGAGAACAAGTCCCTGGCATGGCAAATCCCACATGGTCTCAGAGGCAGGATGGGTTTGGGGAAGGTGACAATGAGCTATGAGGAACCAGCAGTGAACCAAGGCCTTAAGACACTTGATAGGACATCAGAGAGGGGTGAATGGAGAAGAAAGGCATGGGAGAGGTCAGCAGAGATACAGAGGTTGTCTATGAGAATATCAGAGCACACCAAAATGTCTCCAGGTAGTAAAGTAGAATTAATGGGGTCCCACATATTACAGGGGCTTTGGTGAGCTATAGGTGGGAATGGCATCTCTGTTTCCCCTCTACCATCCTAGCCCTGCCATGGGACCCATTATCCACCCTAATACAGCTAAACCAACAATGCTCCATCCCTTTTTTCCCCTACACAGTCCACTACCTTTACTCACTCTTGCAAGAAGCCCCCTTCCCTTCTCGCTGAGGAGCTGCTCTGCTCTTCAGCAGCCTCTTCTCAGCCTTCTGGAGCTCCCAAGCATCCTGGAGCAAAGAAAGAGAGGCCAGGCTGGGGCCAGGCCTCCATCTGACACCAGCAAGGGAGAAAGAGAAGATGGGGAAGGGAAGGCGCAAGCTGGGGATGGAGTGTCTTGAAGATCCCCAAAGCACAGAAATAGCTGTTCCAGTCACTGTACAAGGGACAGGATCAGGCAGGATGGGGACTGCCAATGGCAGATCCAGCACCCTCACTAGCACTGCGGTGGCAGCAGCAAGCTGTGCCAGGCCGTAGCAGGGGCCAGCTGTGCTGAGCACAAGTATGGCACCAGCTGACATTCCCCCTCTCTTATCAGCACAGGCAAAGCCTGCCTCTGCAGCAGGACCTCTGCAGCCTGAAGTGCAACTCCAGTGGCCCTGACAAGTGTCTAGCCCCAAAACTGACCCTGTCAGGAACTGTGAGCTGGGGAACATCACAAAGGAGGCATGATGCAATGGAGTGCTGGCTCCATATTTTGATGGGAAATCCAGAACTGACCATTAGACTTAAGTCATTTGGGAAAAACAAGTGCCTTTCACACAGGGGAAGGAGCAACATTACAACCATAAGGACATCTTTAATGTCACATTTTGTTGCAAGGGTCTGACTTTAGAACTACAGGCCAAAGTTTTGGTACACCTATTACATGATTTAATTCTTACCCTGTTCTCAAAATTTTATAACAATAATGCAAGAAACCAGAAAGGCATGTTATTTTTCTGGTCATAACACATCAATTTTGACAAGCGTCAACAATGACTATATTCAAGAGATCTAACCACTAAAATACCTCCCCCCCCCCCCCCCAAAAAAAAAAAAGAATCAGTCACCTGTTTACCAGAAAACTGTATCTGCTCTTGTAACATAAGATACTCCTCTCCATTCAGTCTTGTGCTCTCCACTGTATACGTTGTGGCCCAGTACAAATAGCCATTTACCGAATCCACTACTAGATCCTTCACTAGGAATGCAACGTGAGCCACAACATCTGTATGGCCTCCCAGCAGTGATTTTCTGTAGATCTAGGCACAAGAGAATTACTTTTAGCATCACACCTAAGTCATAGAATCATAGAATCTTTTAGGTTGGAAAAGACGTTTAAGATCATCAGCCATGATCAACTGAGTATACATAAGTGACTTTTCCACAGCTGTTTATCAGAAGTTTATGCAAGCTTTAGGCTTTCAAAGCCTAGACCTTTTGTGTTCAAAGTATAAAGATGAAGAATAAGGCAAAATTATTAGCTAATGTTGGCCAGAAAGTAACAAAAGAAAAAGATGAAATATCTCTTCCCCTTGGCTTTCCCAGTTCTGGCAGCCTTCTGTCTGACAGAGATTCTCACCCACTTCATATTCACTATTCACAAGTGTAAATGAGGGTGCAAGGCAGTGTGAAATCTGGCCTCCTAGCTCCAGTTTTTAAAACAGCTTCTGACTTTGCACTTACAAGAAATGAAAGGCATAATCTGACAGCACTGCATAAATTAGCACTGCAATTTTGAAGTCAGATACCTTTTAAATAATTCACATGTCAATGTTCCTGATATGAGAGTGTACAAAGTGCAGTTGTAATTATTTTTTTAGCTGCAGTGATCTGCAAAATATCACAGTACAGAGGCTAATCTTGAAAATCTCTGTGTAAACAAGTCATGTCAAACTTGATTAAAATAAAGTCCCTCTACTTCTTAGCTGAGATCAACTTGGCAGCCTCCATTTTCACTATCTTCACTTTATTTTTACAATGTTGAATCCAACAAAACTGTTGATAGCATGTTTGATTTGCCTGTTTTGCACCTGGAATCCAGTATCCTGCATTAGTGAATATTAGTGAACATTTAACACCGAACTTCTGTATAACTCTGGAAAATCACACAAGGGAAGAAAGGCCTCCTTGTTCTACACTATAATAGCAAAGGTGCAAATGCATCTCAAGTTGCAAGAAGTAAGGATTATCTTCCCAAATAATGTTTTACAGTCTTTCTTGTTGACTTTGGGTCTTTTTTTTTCTTTTAAGAAGTGCAGCTATACCTACCGTATTTGCTTTGCCAGCCCAGTACAAACATTGACCCAGCCAATCAAAGGCCAACATCCTTGCATTTCTGATGTCAGATAAATATGTATTCTCAGTGCTACCCTCTCTTTTGTTCAATGACCAGGTCTGAACTTTGCCCATGGAATTAATCCAATAAAGAGTGTCATTATACCAGTCGAGGTCTTGAAGAAAAAAGGGAAGATATTAAGCATTTCACACACATGTAAATAAAAAACAATGTTTTTTTAAAGAATAAAAAGTGGTCAGACACTTCAGTTTTTAAAAAATCAGTACAAACGAACAGTTAGGCTCAGTTAACATGAAGACATATATTCCTTATAGGAATACAATGTACGTACATAGTACCTATATAGACCTGTTGATTATAAATGTATGACATATGGTCATATGTCCATGCATGTTGGAGGCAGAACTATTTAGTTCAGAACGTTGACTTTAGCTCTGCTCTAACCATGGTGATGTCACTAGGGTTTCACTAAGGATTAATTTGATCCATAGAGTAGAAGAAAGAGCATGGACACAAAGGCTTAGCTCAGTGAAGCTGCTTCACTGCACTGCACTGCACTGCATTCAAGTCTAGAGTGCTGCAATGAAAGCCCTTGTCTTTCAGTTTTGTTGATGAAATTTATGGAGAGCTAATAAATGCTAACAAGTCTGTAGCAGTAGCATGCAGTTTGTTTAGTATTTACCTGAAATGTTTCTTATACGAGGACAGAGGAGTTCTCCTGGCCCGTAGCTATCCAGCCGCTGCTTCCAGAGCCCTTCAGCCCCCACTGCCAACACATATGGTTCTTCTTCAGCTGATAAAGAAAGCTGCTGTTATGCACACCAACAAGCAATTGATGTATAATATTTGTATTTCAATAGCAGGGGTTCCTGTTTCTGGAACGTTACAGAAGAACAGTTAAAACTGCCCCATCCTAAGGAATAATGGACAAAGAAGGCATAAAAATATCATAATTTGATAAACTCTGAGATTTGGGGCAGGTTTAGATCCAGAACAATAAGGCAATTTGGAACCCTATTAAATGCTTAAAAACCACTGTGGGTTCGGACCTGGCCTTACTGAAGTCAGGCAAAAGTCACCCCTAATCTCAAGTGTCAGTCCAGTGCCTTAAGTTAAAAGATATTTTCCCCTCAGAGATAGGTTATTATGGGTGAACTAGGTTTCAAAAAACAATCTAAAGATCTACAGATCTCAGACATTGTGCACGCATCCATTTCCCCCATTATCTGTGCTCAAACCAAGGATTTTCAGCTTCTAATGAGCCTGCACTTTCCCATAAACTGTCAGTAACCCCCAAGGCACTGCTGAAACCACTTCATCATAGGAAGTGATTTACAGAGCACAGGAAAAAAATAAAAGCCCTCATACCTGTTAATTTGATAGTGTATCAAATAATGTGTTTGATAGTGTATTTGCATTAGAAAAATGTATATAAGTAGTAATAATAAATACATAATATATTATACCATTATTGTAGTTGAGAATCTTACTACTTTAACCAAAAGCAAATTTACTTATCCTCTATTCTTTAATGTTTGTAAGACAATCATTTTTGTGCCCCTCATTTTGCAGTCATTAGCCAAAGCCTGGGCGTCACCAGGTGGAAAGCTGCATGCATAACTTGTTCTTCATTTCTCCTGGGTGACAAAGCAATTCTCACCTTCATCTAAAGTTGTGCCTCTGAATGACACCGACCATGGCCCTTCACCAGCAGGAGACACAGCTCTGACTGACATTTCATATGCGGTAAAGCTGGCCAGCTCCTTCAATGTAAACCTAGTGTCATGAATGTTTGAGACAACCCATTCCTCTGCAGATGGATGCTGAGATGACACTTTCACATCATAGGTCCAGTTCTGCCAAGCAGATAGACCTGTGAGATGCAAACAATCATATTATTACAGAGTAGACGGCAGTAACAGATGATACACATTCATCAAGAAAACTGTACATTGGAGACTCATTCCAAAAATGCCAGTATCGAGCGAATTAGGAAAGGGATAAATTAAAAATTTACACTCTCCGGCTCTGGGACCAACCAAGAGTTACCAATATAAACTTGTATTAATTTAGCCACACAATTTAGGTATTTTACAGGAAGATCTTGGGTTCAATTTTTCAAACTGTGGTAATTCTACATCTTCCAGCAGGATCGCCTATTGAAGTCACCAAAGCCCAGCATCAGGAAAAGGGAAACCAGGAAGTTACTCTTCTCTAGAAAGAAAAGGAGTGTATTTTCAGGAAGAAACAACTGAACTTACTGGTTCCAATAGTGTGTTCAGGTGGTCTCCAGCTGATCACAGCTTGGTCCAATCCAAATAGCACCGTGACAAGCCGAGGAGGAGTTGGTAAAGGAAAAGGCTGAGTTGATGCCCCATAGAAAAGCAAGTTGCCAAAGCCAAAGTACTCTGGATACACAAAATTGCAATCCACAACATACTCATTGAAGCTAGAGCTCCCCATTGGAGAGACCTCCTCATGGAAAACTGCCCTGCCATCTGTGACAGTAAATGTGTTATCTTCATAAACAAAGCTCTCCATGTCATTAAGCGGCACGTGTGATCGCAGCGTGTGAAATTCTGAACCATCAAGGAAACCTGACACAAAGGCCTGTTCTGTTTTGTTGAAGAAAATAAGTCTCTTAGACTGGAAGTTGATCATGAAGTCTCTCAGAGCACTGGATTTCACTACTGGTAAAGCTGTGGAGGCAGTGCCAGGGAAGAGTGGAAGGTTTGCTCTGTATATGCCATCCTCCAGAAGACAGTAAATGTAGCTGGCCATGGAGCAAAACAGACACAAATAACTACAGTGCAAGAACTCTGTAGATGAGTCACAAATATTTTAACAGCTCAAAGATGTGCCTGTCTTTACACAGACGAAAGGAAAATGCATTTGGCTCTATTAATATGCATCCTGGGAGAATTAAGCACATCACTTTTTACTTTCTGGGGATTTGGATGGCAGATTATAGGAGAACATTCTTCCATAATACCTCAAGTGTTAAGCATGGACATTTAAAATGCATAGAGCTTCATATTTCTAAAAGAACTGAATGTCTGACAACCAAATTTCTGCATTAGAAATACTTTATCTCCTCAGTTAACACCCTAGAGAAGAAAATGCAGAAAACAACAAAACAACACTGCATGGTGTCACTCTTGTTCCAATTGTTTTGAAGTTTGTTATTTGTTGCCAATTGCACTTTTGGTAAGGCAAGAGTTTGAAACAGGAACCTAGATGACTAATGAAGTGAAGAAAATTAGAGAGGAGTTTTATAGCACCTTTGACACCAAGTGCTCAATGGAGGACACTTACCCATTATAGGGATCAGCTATAACCTTCCTAGGGGCTGTCACATAAAGAGGAGTGATGTCTTCAGCTGCCGTGCAGTTCTCTAAATAGCAAGCATATATCTGGAGAAAGAGAAGAAAAAGTGGTGATGCATTCATAGCGTGTTCGCTAATAATCAAACAAGCTGACCTGGAATTCCTTCAGGGGAACCAGTCAGTGAAACACCTCTCTCACAATCCCAGGTCCTTATGGGCTCCTGAGTTGTCAGTCACCCAAGTACAACATTTGTACACAAGTGTGAATGCATCCATGACAGCCAACCTCTTCTCAACTTCCTACCTCTAAGCTGGAGGGAAAAGCCCAATTTGGGGGGTATAGGCAAACTGTACTTTGAAAATGATCTGGCAGGGAAGGGAAAAGAGGGAAGAAAGTGCTTTTCTGATCCTGGGAGTAATACCTTAGGACTTCTCTAACCTGCAATTGATTCAGAAATCCCTGCCATCAGTCTGTTTGTCTACAGCTCATTTGTATCTTTTTATTACTACTACTTTTCCTGCTCCCTGTTGCCTCAGCAGTAAGTGAAAAATCAGACATGGCAAGAGGATTGCAAAAAAAACCCAAGCAAACAAAACAAAACAAAAAGCCCCTAACCATTTAAGGCAACTTTCTAGTCCTTTGTGCATTAGAGGATAAATGCAAAGTCTGACCCTTAGCATAACTGATGTTTTGTAAGTAGGGAATCAAGGGCAGGGCTGCCATCTACATTTTTACTTCAAGTTGAAACAGTTGTAACCTGGGCTGTCCTCACTGGTATGAAATCCTTTCCCCCTTGAACATCTTTTGCCAATTATGAAGGACATTATAATCACTAACTAGTTATCTGACTGCCTTCCTGAGGCAAAATAGGAACTGAACAGACTAGATGGAGAACAAAGTCACAGAAACAAAGTTGCTTATATTGGGTATGAGGTGGGTGTGAAGTTAGTCTCAAACCCAAAGCAGTTAAAACCAAAATTTTTTATATCTTAAGGAGAAAAATACAACAAGGACCCAAAGTTCCGTATGGCCTGTTTGCTTTAAATATGACCTGGTATTCAAGGCTTTCTTCTTTTTTAAAACTCTGAAATACGTGAATATTATTAAAGAAATCTATTTCTATAATTATAATTTGTGCATGCATATCTATATATAAATCAGATTTTCTCCTGTAAAATAAATCACAGTAATGGTTCAAATGAAATAAGAAATTAATTAAGCCCCAGAGCACTACCTTTTCATTCATGACAAAGTATATCCTCTGGTAAAGCCAGTCTACTGAGATGGATGTAATATTCCCCCAGCCAGTATAAAAGAGCATTAGGTCAGATACATCAGACATATTTGCAGCTCCTTTCACCCAGATCAAATTCCCCTCAGAAAAATAGACAACTTGCTGATAAACATTTGCAGAAATTCCTAAAAACAGAAAGATATGTGCACACAGATGATATAAGAAAAGTTTTGTTTTTTCAGTTATTTTTTCTTCTTGTCTTAACAAGAAGTATTTTTCAATCTGCAACCCAACATCATTGGGGAAAAGTTAAATGGTTTTTGTCCTCCACTTCTGTTCTTTAAAGATAGTAAGGAAATTTTCCCATTTGCTATGTAAGTGACATTATTATAGACAATTGCTCTTCAGGAAGGTAATCAGACAAAAAGAGGATATGTAACATACAAACCAACTGACACTGATTGCCCCTCTCCAGGGCAAACAGATGCAGTTGGCACCTGCTCACAAAACACCACTCACTCTAGAATTCAAGCTAGACATTTTCTGTGCCACTCCTGTACTATCAAAGGGTATTTTGTCAAGGGCAACATTCATTCTCTGACATCTTTATGGCTCTGTGAACTTTGGTAGATAAACTTGGATTTCTACGCTGTCTCCAAGGACCAAATACAGCACCAGTGTAGATAAGAAACATTAGAGTGGCAAATAATTTGAAATAACATGGTTGTCTGGTGACTTAGGCTACTAAACACCTTGTTATAGAGCTCTGTGCCCCAGACTAGCTAACACACTAGCATACTCTTCAGACAGTATCTTTTCACACTTCATATTATTTAATTCTTAAGTTTGAATGACTTCATTTCCCCATATTAATGTTGAGAAAATACAGTCATTAATCATAGTGGAAGATCTGCTTTGGCTTCATCTTACCTCAGTTTAGATACCTACTATGTAAAAGTCCAGCCCTGAAGTAAATGCCTAGATTCGGAAATGAAAAGATTGCACTGGGGAGAACAATTGTTCTCTTCCCAGTGCCTGTCATTTCAAATAGGTCAAATCATGTCCTGAAAGTTCCTACTTCTCCCTATTGACTATAAAGAAAGGCTAGATACCGTCTTAGGCTGGGTGAGGTGCATTCTGTCCTTGGTGAACACAGAGGTCTAAGTCATACTTGAGAGAAAAGGAGACAGCCCAATCTGATTTTACCTGTAATGTTGTGGTGTATAATACCATTTTTCAGACACTGGGCAGCTTCAAGGAAATGTTCGGTGTATCTCTTCCTTAAAGACTGATTTCTGGATAGGAAGAGCCATGTCGCTTTTTCCTTAACTAACAAACAGAGAAATTCGGAATTAAGATAGATGACTGCAGCACAGAAAAGAATGTTGCTAAGTGAGATACATGCCTATACACATGCACACACATATGTACATGTACGTATTCTTACACTAGCAATGACAGACTAGAAGTCAAACTCTTTGAGTGTTGAAAGCAGACAGAGTTATTCACCTTTACAGTGCCTTCTGGCTACTCAGCCAGAGTGAGAACACACCACATGGATTTCACACCATTATTTCCTGTAACAGTAGTGAGTCCCCAGTGTGGGAAGGTAGGCTGGAGCAAATGAGGCTCCCCTACAGACTCCTGAGGAAACAAAGTCACTGAGACGTCCATGTGACTCCGAGATCCAGCAGAAGTGTGATATTTAGCCCCCCTGGGCCTCTTCAAAAGGCCCAGTCAAACCAGAATATTGTCCCACAGATCTGGGAAAGAGCAAGGCAAGTATATGTACTTCATGTATTTCACCATGCTGACCAGTGATTTTTTTCAGGGAACAAGTAGTTTTCACAGATAAAGGTGATAATGGGATAACATGATCTGCTTCAAAGTTGATAAATT
Source organism: Egretta garzetta (assembly GCF_000687185.1). Lineage (NCBI taxonomy): Eukaryota > Metazoa > Chordata > Aves > Pelecaniformes > Ardeidae > Egretta > Egretta garzetta. Next base: position 3,056,547 of record NW_009260616.1, read on the forward strand.
TAATTTTTATTTTTTTTTAATAAAGTCACAGATTTTAAAGTCAAGAAGGAGAGCTTTGGTCACATAAACTGACTTTGTGCTTATACAGGCCCAAGTAACTTACATTAAAACCTCTGCAGCAGATCCATACCTTCTGTCTGGACTACGCATAGCTCTCAGAAAGATACCTAGTATTGCTTCTGAATCTCAGATCCCTGAAAATCTAGCACACCCCCTACTAAATTGAGTCACAAGGTAGTTACCTTCATTTTAAAAAGTGGTGTGTTATTTCAAGTCTGAAGTTTGCTAATTTAAGTTTCCAGACAATCCTTCCTTTTTTTTTTCCCCCTCTAGTTTAAACAGCTGTCTGCTATCAGGTATCATTCCCTCTTATGGGTATCATGAGACTGTGATCGAATGCTGTCTTAATTTATTCCCAGATAATCTGCATAGATTGAGCTGCGTGTATTTCTCACATGATGCACACAACGTCAGTCATTTTGGTAATGATATCCCCAGAGCAGAGTATGAGGCAAACATCACTTCCTCTCTTCTGGTGACACTTCTTGCAATCTGTCCCCAATATCAGATCTTTTCCCTGACTCTTCTCAGGGCTCAGATCGACATGGCTCAGTACGTGATGCAGTAACACCATTTCTGAATGTGATATGTGAGGAAGTGTTGTTTCTGTCCATGTTAGCACAGAGAGAAAGCACTGCCAGTGCAATTTAGAAGGAATCAACTGAAGTTTTATGTGGGGACTAGTAAGTGAAGGTGGGATGGTTCCCCACCCCCAGAAGGGGTTTTTTGGGGGGGTAGGGTTGTTTGTTTGTTTTCTACCTTAAATTAATTGGTAATTGGCTTGACTTAATGAACACAGTCAGATGGACCTGTCTGGACATTTCACAAATGTGTATGGCTCAGGGTCAGCTAACCCTAGAACAAACCTCTGCAGAGTCTCCAGATAAGGACATATCCGTGTGTCTGAGCTATTACCAAAAAAAAGAAGTCATATTTTAAAAAGCACTAGAGAAGCTGTAAGTTCAATTTCTCTAACCAATAACAGAATGTTTGCAATTCAGAGACAGAGTGGAAGTGTTTGCTAGAGTTGAAAAGTTTCCAGGTGTTTGACAACTGGATTTCTTCAGGAGGAGGGTAGTGTCTTTTGTTTTCTTTTCTAAAGATATACTTCGGTAACATTGATTTCATTCTCATTTGTGCTCTATCTCAACATGTACCTTTCTCTGGCAATTAATTAATATTTCTGCAATTCTTTGAGTGATACCTATAGGGTATCATTATTTTCATTAGAATTAGTTAATATAGTAAAATAAATACAGCCATGAAAGAGCAACAAAAATTGAAATGATTTCACATATTTGGCATGAGATAACTGAGGATGTTTTGACAAAAGAGTTTCATGTTAAGTATTTAATATCATTAGAAGAAATACATTTGTTTGTCAGCTGTTAAAATCTCATCTAGAAAATGGAAGCATGTCCTCTCAGTTGCTGCCTCAGACCACTGGGGTGTTTTTCATCTGTAATACAACTCAGGCCACCTTTGTTTGTGCCTACCAGCATCTCAGGTTATTACCATGCTGTGTAGCCCAATAATGTCTACAGCTAAAGAACAGGACTCTCTCTGATATGATATTGACCCCTCAGTGTACAACGCCTTGTCATGCACTGTTTACACTCTAAATATTATTCTCTTCTGCAAGGTACACGGCAGCCCAGTGAACGTGACTTTGTCCCCAGGAACAGATGGCGATAAGGACTCTGCTACTGTTGTACCTTTGGATTCTGGGGTTGTGATGTTGGCTTCGGCAGGGGGTCCAGCACCAACCTCATTAACCGCCACAATACTGAACCTACAGTAAACCAAAGAGACAGGTTTTGGTTTGCAGGTTTCTTTTGAAGGATTGCCTGAGAAACATTTTATCAAGTAGGGCAGATGCTCCAGAAGTGCTTGACTTTCAGGAAATGCCCATTTAAATATAGTGCTCTGGGACATTTATAATAAAAATAAAACCAACCAGAATCTGAATTCCCCAAAGGTGGGACAACAACAGAATCTTCTAAAGTAAAATTCAAAATGGGGTTTCAGACTCAGAAGAGCAGCTCAGTTTCATTTCAAAGGAAGATCTGTATTTACCAGTGCAAGCAGAATGCAAGCTTTTGTGTCTTATAAAAATGAAGGATTTTTTCCAGATACTTAAAGGACTAGAGAGGACTGTTCTATCATTCCCTGAATATACTGAAAGCATACCACACAAGCTCAAAAAAATGAAAAACTTCAGCTAAGAAAATGCAGCCTGCTGGCCCTATATCAAATTGCTTTTCCTTCCTCCCCAGTCTGACTTCCACATAAGCAGCCAACTCATCTGGAATAACTCTGTTACCTCAAAGAAGGTTCCCTTGCTTTTGGCAAGAACATAAGTAAACAGCATAATTGTGCAGAAGTAGAATTTAGGGATACCCTGTACTACCTGGGCAAGAAATGCTACAAAACACTTGGCCATGTTGGTTATCATCTTTTCTTTTCATACCTGTAAGTGTTGTTTGGGAAGGTGGAGTAGAACTGAAAGCTATGCCCTCTTGAGGCTTTCAACAGTTCGTGATTCTCACTGGTCAAGAGTAGGTTATATCCAACAATCAATCCATTTGGAAAAAGTGGTGGAGACCAACTAACTTCAACAGTGTTTGGACTTGAACTCTGAATATCTTTAATGACAGGAGCTGTCGCAGGAACTGCAAGGGACAGAAATAGATGACTCTGTGATGGCATTTAAGACCTTAATATTTTTTCTTTTTTTACGTTTCATACCTGTTAGTTCATTTATATTAATAAATATGATAAGGGACAGCAGTAAATTTCAGCAACGATTAACTGGTTTTAGTGTCCAGGAAAATGTGTGTATTCTGTCAAAAAGTTAACATGCGTAATTATGCAAAAAAGTATCTAATGTGTCCTCACAATTTTGACCATGTACTTTTTTGTGCACATTTTTGAAACCAAAAGCAGGAAGCTGCCTTAAATCTTCTAGTTTGAGCAAAAAGAGCTCATAGTATTTTAGCTTGGCCTTCTGCAGCTACCCAACAGACAACATACACATCATTCTGAAGATCAAGCATCAATATTTTCTGTAAAAGAAACAACAAGGAAACATAAACGTTTCTGATATGGTCCTGAAAGCCACAATTAACAGTGCAATTCATTACCTCCAAAAGCTTGTGTCCGGTAACTGGGACTAGATGTAGAATGGAGCTGCAGCTGAGATGTAATGATCCAAACTACTCGAAACAAGTATTCTGTGAAGGCTTGAAGGTCTTTGACTGTATATGAAGTTTCAGATACTACCTAGATTAATGCACAGACACAACTGGTTTTTTTCTTCTTCCATCTGCAGCTACTATGTGGGGTGTTATCAGGGCAAAAGAGGTCTTATACAACAGCATACATATTTCAGGATACAAAAGTGCAGCATCCTAAGTTTAAATAAGAGGAAATTCTGGTAGTTATTTTCAGCATAGACTTTGATTTTCCATCCTTTCAGAACTTTTTCTCTTCTCTTTTCTTCAGAACATGCTACCAAATCTAAACAATGAGTGGATGGATGGAAGGATGGATGCAATATAATAATAAATTTGAAGAATAAGGTAAAAAACCTAAAATAATAATGTATTATAGGAAATATATTTTAAACTGTTGATACATATACTACAGGCTTAAGATCCAAAGGCTCCTAGTTACTCTAAAGTATTTATTGTCTGAAGTAATTGTTCCCTATTATTTCACCAATGATTAATTAAGAAGAACTTCCTGCTTGGTAAATTATCTTTACCTTTGATTTGTGGCACCAACTTGCCATGCTCTGTAAATCAGTCCAATAGAGGTAATGGCAAGATAACAAGTGTATAGCTGACGCAAAAGAACGTAATATGAGAATAACCGTACTGAGTCAGAACAAAGATCTATCCAACCAAGTATTGCGTCTTTGACAAGAACCACAAAAAATTTCACTAGAGAAAGGTATAAAACCAAAAGCAAAGCCTACAGTGATATTTCTCCCAAATACCCTCAGTCTTGGCATTTTGTAAGCATAGCTCAACATGAAACAATAGCAATATTTGCATTTAGTAGAACTCAGTTTTTTCTTTTTCTTCAATTTGTTTAGTCACTTTTCAAACCCCATTTAGTAGCTTTAGTAATTTTAATATTTAAGAGTTTAGATTTAGAAATTTAACTTCCACATGTGCCAGGAAGCAGCTGAACATTTTAACTACATATTCTGCGAGGAAATACCTTCACTTGCTAGTTTTGAACCTGCTACCTGCTAGTTTCCATCAAGGTCCCTAGTTTCTATGTTGGAGGAAACAGGTAATAATTGCCCACTTCTCAGCTTCTCCATGCTGCTCATGACTTTGCAAACCTCTTTTGTGTGCCTTACATATTATCCAATATTTTTCTACAATAAAATGAAGAGCAGAGAAGAACCTATTTCCTTTCGAAGTAAAAGGAAGTTTCCTTCTTTACCTCTGTGTACCTCCAATCTCCAGGGAGCTGACTGAACTTCCATTGGATAATATATTTCACCCCAGAGATATTAGCTGGCTTCCACCCTAATGTAACACTGTGGCTTCCAATGGTAGATGCAAATGGTGCTCTAGGCTTGTTCAAGTAGTCTGAGGGGAAAATAACATACAACAGTAAGAAAAAACTTTCATGGCAATCTCTGGGTCTTAAGGGTAAAAGCCTATTACCCCAGACACCTGAAAGCTGTGAAGCCAGTAAAAACACACACAAAAATATATTGAAAATGCTGCTGAATAAATCACATGACATTTTAAAGACAATTTGATAAGTTAGCCTGAATTGAGCCAAGCTCAATGTGAGCAAACATGACTACAAGTCTGCGCTTGCATAAATGCACTTTTAGTTACAGGTACTTATTAATATTTTGTGGAATAGAAAGCTAGAGAAGGTACGGGAGACTTCTGAAGAGATTTTCAAGGGGCCTATTTCAATAACACTGTATTGGCCCAGTTGTTCCCACATAAGTTGCAGGAGCTTTTGTCAATGGTTTCAAAATTGTAGACAGGTCAAGGATGGGTGCTTGACAGAGTATTGTCTTAAACAGTTGAGTCTGGATTCAAAAAGACCATGAAAGGGAGGAGAAAAAAGTTTTACTGTAAGACAGAGTTAACTTCATTGTATTTGTTAAAAGAGTAGTAATTTTCTGATGAATCAAAACACTCAAGTCATTCCTATTTTTTCAAGAAATCCAGGCAATAGAACAAGACTATAATCTTAAAAATTAATTTATCAGACTGTGAATCGGACACAGGACTCTATTCAGACTTACTCTGTGCTTCAACTCCATATGCATCCTCTGCACGACTACAGCCAAACTTACAGGAAACTGTCTGTGTAGGGTACAGAACTCACTGGTTATTTTTCTGTAAAGGCAAACTTCCTCCTAGAATTATGCAGACACATTTTAAATACATACAAATCCTGTGGACATTTTGAATATGTACAAACCCTGTGGAAATCATTACATTCATTCTAAAAAACAGCAGTGCCACAAACTCACTCCAAAGAGCTACCCGAGAGCCTTTCCATCTGGGCACTGAATTAGGGTTTTCCACCTTACACACTGTCCCTTTGTGGAAAGCACAAACATGGGGCTACATTAAACCTGGAAATAGACTTCAGTGACAACCATGAAGTTAGGAAATAATGGTTTTTAACTTGTTAATGATATGTTCCACATGCTGGATTTCACCTTTTCCCGCTTCATGTGTTTCCTATGAATAAGGCACATTCTTACAAATGTACTTCCAGTGAATTTCCAAAATAATTGAAATTAACAATTTGTAAGGGCAGCCATGCCTAATTCACACTTCCTTATTAGCAGTTACTCCTTCTGTAGTCGTGTCTACAAGCTGCAAACATAACAAATACACCAGGGCAGTAAGTTGTCCACACTCAGATCCTAAGAACAGAAAATTACTAAGAGTTTTCAGTTTAGGTAGGGAACACAGATATAGTGTTACCCTGTTTTACAGGTAGAGAACTTAAGAAGAGGTAGCAACATTTTCCAGGTAGATCTCAGTAGCATAAAATTGCAAGACCGAGTCTCCTGGAAAGCCAAAACTTTTGAGAAGTGATGGTTTGAGCTTTTCTAGACAGTCATTTTATGTGGGCTCATTTTACTATGCAAGTTCATTCGGCCTGTAAAATTTTGAAGCTTGCTTTATACAGTAGCCACCTTTTAAGTGAAAATTAATGCTTAGATCGTTCAGAAAAAATTCATTATGTTACGTGAGCAAGGTTTTCTAATTGCTCTTCCTCTGATTCCAGGCTATACACTTCCGGCACTCTATGGAAACTGGTAAGGCCTGTTATTTCAGACAACACAGTTGCGGCTGAGATGGATTAAAAAACTTCCCTATCAGTATGTTCTTATATACATTATCTTACCTCTAGGCATTCCATGCCAAGTGCAAGCACTTAAAAAGTTTTTTCCAATGCTTTCATATTCAGAGGAATAAAATACTTCCAAGTGAATTATCAACAGGCAAAGATCCGGGTAGTAGCAGACACCAGTTATCAACTGTACATTGGAGCTTTTGTTTACAATCAAGATGTGTTTAGCTTCTAAGGGATAGTGTCCCCAGATTACATGCTGATTCATAGTGCCTTCTGCTTTATTTAACACAGACATTTCTGACCATTTGGTTTTTGTCATGTTTTTCTTTCTTTTTCTGATCTTTGTCCAAACCACAAATCATTTTTTTTTGCTTGAGGAGAGAGGATTACTAAAGCTCCTAGCCTTAGAAATTTTGAGGGAAATTTGCCATCTGCTCTGCCTGAAAATAAGAAATCCTCATGTACTCTCCATCAATCAGAACTGCCCCTGTATGTGCCAGATTCTGCTGCCCTTTCTTATGAATACTCCTACCGAATTCAGTGGCCCTCCCCTGTTCCTAGGTGAGAGGTAATATCTAACAGGAGCAGTACTACCAGATTTCAGTCCCAGGGTGTAGTCATGTGACAGAGCTGAGCCAATGCCAAAGGAAAAGTCCCACTCTTACTCCGATCCTCTGCGTGCAGTGACCTGGTGCTTGCCTGACCATGTGGGGAGTCAAGTCAGCCAGCTGATCCAGTGGAAAGATAATCCCACAAAAGCCCTTGCAGTGTTAGTGAATTTAACTGGCATATTGTGTAGCCAGACAAGCAAAAAAACAAACCTCAAAACCAACAACAACAACAAAAACCCCACACTAATTCTGTGTTTCTACAAAAGTAAGTTGGTTACTACACTCCAAAAACACCGTTTAGCATATCTGTAAACATTTATCATGGTCACAACTTCACAGATTAAAAAGCATTAAAAAATTCAGTCCTTTCAATCAAATTTTCAGCTTGCCAGTGGGTTTGTGTTCTACTCAGGATTCCCTCCAACTCCTCCATTGCCTGCTTGAAGCGCGTTGCCCCCATCTGAGTACAACCTTCATACTGAGGTCTCACCAGTCCCAAACACAATCCTGCAATCCTCTCATCCCCATCCCATTCTAAACTCTACACTCTTGCTGAAAGGGCCCCAGAAAGGCACCGTCTCTTCAGTAGCACTTTGTTGCTTCACACTTATGACTGTAAATGCCAGTCCATCTGCAGCACAGACCAGTCACTCCCCATTTGAGATCTCTTTCTAAAGGGCAACATATTACCCCTTAATTAATTGCATTTTACTTCATTTGGACTCTCTACCCAGTCAAGAGTGTATTTTGTCTTCTAGCTCCCACTCCTTGTTTCCACTTCTCACCAAGCTGGTGTCATGCCAGCCTTAATAAGCATTCTCTCTGGATCATCTTTGGTTGCATTAATGAAAAATGATAGAACAAGACTCCTGTGAGAGCCTAAAACATAGTTTAAATAGGTCTGTACTGCATTCCATACTGGTGTGATTAGTTTGCTTTCTTTAAAGCATATATTTTGCTACACAGCAGTTTTTAATGCAAACATGTCCTTATCCATCATGCGGAAAAGAAAGGACTCAGGTACTTAACTTGTTCTTCAGCTTTAGGGAGCACAAAACAATTAGACCTGGACTGATAAGTTTGTGTACCTACATTGTATTTCTTAGCATATGTGGATATAGTAATCACTGGAATAATTTTTTTTTTATTGATCTGATAGCATTTAACTTACCTCACATGCTCTGGTGTATGTCTTGTTCTGCCAAGAAGCAAATTAATAAAATTCAGGATTAGCTTAAATATAATCACAGAGTATTTCAAATAGATAATATCAATTAATTAGAAGTTTCTTACAGTGAAAGTACACTACAAAACCTTATCACTGGCAAATAATGAAAGAAGGAAAACCCACACTTTAAAAACCAGAAAGTCAACATTAAAGTGATGCCAAGGATGAATGAGCTTCAGGTGTTCAAGACGTCCAGGAAAAAGAGCAGTTTAAAAACTATCATGACAGTTGTCCCAGACCAATGTTAATTCTTATCCATCTGGTTTAGTAAAAGCAAGAAATCAATCTAGTAAAGACCATGCGCTTCATTTACATCTGCATGCAACTCTGAAGAAGGCACCAGTAGAGTAAAATCCTGCAAAGCACTAGTTCTTTCTCACTGCCTGACTATCTGGGTGAGGGGTAGAGCTTAATGAACTGCAAAATGTCCCCACATTTTGTCAAAAACACAATGAAAACTTTTGATATTACAGGTAACTCCTACAGCAAGAATTATTAGCTTCCCAAAAGAGAATTTATAAATGTACTGAGAGAAAATAGGGACATTACATCTTTTCAAAGAAACACTGCTCTGGCTAGGTTTTCCACATTTGCTATTGGATAAGGTACTTGACGGACTGGAGACAAGTGCTACAGAGCCAAGGCTAAGGCAATACTCACACATTTCAGTGGGCAATTGATTTGCATCGTTGCATTCCAAAACTGACATCCCTGTGTGCACTGCAAAGACAGACGGTGGCTTTAAAAAGGACTTTGAAAGCACATTTTTAAAGAGGAGGGATACTGCAGCGCTAAGGGTGAGGACAATAGTTCAATTTCCAGCTGCAGTAAAACATGCTGTATGACCAAATTACTTAGCTCCTTCATGCCCTCATTCCTTAGCAATGAAATAGGCAAGGCATCAGCTTTAAAACCACGAGTTTTCAAAGATGTAATAAATATTATGTGGTTTGGATTTGATGTTGGGCCTTTGTTTATTCTTTCCCATCCACTTCTTAATGGTCACATACATTTTTCTTTTTAAAGGGAAGCTGGAAGGGAAAAACTTTGGAAGCAGGAGACTCTGATATCAAGCATTGTGAAGCCTCAGGAAAAAAATAGTGAGACTTGATATAACACTAAGCAAAGATACACAGTAACCTAAATAGACGAGTCAACCTTGCTATGTATTGTCATGACAACACAGCCTTTTATGGTCCCAGCATCATAAATGACCCAGCCTCACAAGATACCAAGGCACTGAGAGGCTGCTTCCCACTAGTCTCTGTAGAAAATATTTATGACCAGAACATCAGCTTAAGTCCTCACGAGAATGCTGCTATGAAAGTTCATGTTAAGCTAAAGAGCCCCCCACGATAGACACAATCATTTGAAGTCCTACAGAACTCTAAATTTTCAACAATTATCACTTTAAGTGTTCTCCCATCAAATTGCTGAGAAAACAAAATAAACTACTTAACTGTACAAAGGTAGGTGAATAAAACAGTCTCAATTATTTGCATTTTGGAGGGAACACTGCTTTTGACTCATTTTCTCAAAAATGAGTGATTGTGAACTTTGTAAATCACAAACGTGAACATGACTCACAGCAGAGATCCACACCCTTTACACATCTTGTTTAAACAAAAAAACCAGTTATGTCTTTAACAATTTGAGCGAAATCTAAGCACACAACCTATGCCAGACAGGTAACCATGAGCATTTACGTCAAGTCTTTGACAATATGATCATTGTACCCATTTTATTCAAATAGCAGTAACATAAAATGCCAGTAATTAACCAAGTAAACCATTACTCACTGCTCCAGTGATGTCACTAACATTGCAAATGTTAGTAATTCCGGGTTCTCCTTCCTGTAAGAGAAATACATACATCTTTACAAAGACTCAAATGTTTTCCCAAAATTCTTTGATTAAAATATATTAAAGCATTGGTTTCTTGTAAAACAAATTTTATTAGATGAAGGTTTCCTCTTTTGAAGAAATGTATTGTTGACACACCAGTAGCTTCTCACTTGAGACTAATTTTAGAGAACCATCAAGCAAAGACATTGGCAGAATCAGTTGGTGTTAATTAAATTATCTCAGGTAGGAATTTGGCTCTCATCTCATGACTCTGGTTCAATAACAAATGTTTCATAAATACATTGGGCATAAATGACAAAGGCAAGTGGCTTTGACCTCTTAGGAGCAGAAAGTCCTTTCTTCAAGCTAAATCCCTTTTGCCTGGCCTCCTTTCAAAGGGGTTTTATGCAGCCATATGGTAGCTGCCCTTCCTCTCCTGCCAAAAGTGCTCTCGAGCTAAGGTGCCTGCTTTTTCACATCATTCGAAGCGTGCAAAACCTGTCACTGCCTGTGAAGTGGAAATGATTTGAGGATGTATCTGACAACCTTGGAGAAGCTGAATGTTAGGTCTTAAGCTTTGTCCTGCAAACAGGTAAGAGCACCCTTAATTAAACAACTCTCAGGAAGAAATTTTCAGCACGCTGGGCACACCGTGACTATAGTGAGAATCAAAGATATTGTAAAGCAAACGTGAACACAGTAAGTAGACTGGAGGCAAAAAATGAGATTTGCAGCTCTCAGACTCCAGGATTATGTTTTTCTCATCTGAATCCCTTACACAATACATTCACTGAACATGAATGCGATTTTCCTGTCTCTCAAAGCTGAGAGGAAGAGCAACTTATTCTGAATTAATTTAAGCTTAAATCAAAGGATTCCCATTAAAGTTATCATTGCATGATAGGTTTCCAACAGGGAAGGCAATTAACTCTTTCACCGGTGCAAAAGTTAGAAATAGTTTTAAAGAAACTGTCAGACAAATGCATCAAATAAAATGGAGCAGGTGATAGTCCTCTGCAGTAGGTTTCCACTGTTAGCCCCAAGGCACAAAACATCCTTTTTACAGAGTGAAGGTAGCTGGTCTTCTAAACAACATCAACATTTCGGGCAAATAGAAACAAGGAGGTAACTCCTGAAAGCCTCATGCAGAACTATTGTTTGGATTTGAGAGGTTTTGCTTATCTTTGTCGTGCACCAGTAGAAGGAAAAATAATAAATTCCACTTGACTACCCAAAGGAACACTAAGAAAGCATAAGATTAAGGATCCAACCACTTACTTTAATACTTAAAGAAATATCCACAATTTAAAGCATAGGTGACTTAAAGAAAGAAGCTGAACTAGTTCAAGATAATTGTGCAAGCCACAGATTCCCAGACAATTCTTGTGAATTTACAGTTTTCCTAGGTTCATATAAGAAAAGTCATAGACTTGAGAGAAACTGATAAGTAAAGTGAATAAACTGAAAGAACAAAGGTTTCTCTCCTCCACCCTCCAGGGTCTTTAGCATTTATAGTAACTTCAGGAGCTGTTGGAACATAAGTATATAAAGAAAGTATAAAACGAAAACCCATGCGATCTGGTTAATGGGATTTCTTCCTTACCAGTTTTCACAAACTCAAATGTTAAATATTAGTGCTCAAACTCTGCTTGTACTCAGAAACATTCTTTAAAATAATTTTGAAAAAGCTGATATATAATAGAAAAATCTTACAGTGCTAACAACCATCTATGTTGCAAAAGATTAAGTACAGTTTTTCAAAACTTACCAGGTTACTTGTACATAAGTTTTGACAATTTTTTGAGAAAGTACAATACACTGCCGAAATCCATACACAGTAAAAAGCAACAAGTCTGCTTAGCGGGAGATCCCACAGGCAAGCGTTCCTCATAGCTTAAACAATTTCATCTGTCAGTCTGATTCTTTCCTTGACTTGGCCATACAAACTCCTTTTAGTCTAGATGATGGTGATGAGACTGTGAAATTTCTGCATTTCAGTTTATTAAATATTTTTTAAATCCTTGTTTACACTCCCTCCCTTCGGCAACTTTTCAGCTTCCCGGAGCACTTGTCTCGAAATTGCACAACTTCTATTTCATAGTTTCTTATTAAACCGCTGAAACAAAAGAGTTGGCCAATGAAAGTCAGTGTGCCTCCTTACATAAATATCATTAACGTAAAAAGGAAATCAAGGGCAATGCATTTAACCAAGTGCTCCCAGCAACACGGAAACAGGGGAAGAATGAGAGAAGACTAGCCTAATCTTCATGTCTACTATTATTAAGCTATTTCTAAACATTTTCAAGTGGGTACAACTAAGAAAATTCGTGATGATGAATAACCTTGCTAGAATACTACATTTCATATCAATCAGTACAAAAATTTTAGTTAATTCACTATTTTAATGACTGTTTCCAAATGTTCCATGTCCGTCCACACCAAAATACTATGCAAAACAGAACCCCAGCTGCCTTCTGATGCAACATAGACACAAACTAACCAGACCCAGTCTGCTCGGGGGTCTCTACATGGGCATAATTGTGCTCTAAGTTTGTGCCCATATCATGGAAGAAATTGAAGCTGATGGATAAGTCATGTATCTGATTTAAAGAGAGGTGCAGAGTCCTACACAAAGTTGGAGACTCGCATTAAAGAGGCCAGTGGGAATTCAAGCTTAAGATACACCCAGCTCCCAGTCTGAGGCACACCTCCATTGTACTGGCAGAGCTATCCACAGTCATTCTGTGAACTGCAGTAGGAAATCGATCCAGCTTACATATATATATATATATATATACACACACACATATATATATATATAAATATTATGCCATTTTTGTGCGTGTGTATTATGCATTATAAATAAAATGTGCTATTTTATAAATAACATAGCATTTTGATGATCAGTTTAAGCTGGCACATCCTGTCATTGCTGCTTAAAGAGGGGACCTGCTTTTTCACCACACCTTCCCAAGCACCACTCACTTGCCAAGCAAACATTCCTGCAGTCATGCGATAAACCAGGCTGAGAATCTGGTTAACACTAACCCGGCAACAACAGAAGTTAATTGGTTAGCATTAACCTGATGGTGTTTTCTCTGACTCAGGCTGCAGCCCAGACCCACGTGCTGCTGTGCCCATGCATGGTAGGTGAAAGGAGCCAAAAGCACCAAGGCAGGAGGAGAGGATAAGCCGGGCTGGAGAGAGTTGATGGATATTGCCAAGTACATGGCTTGAAGGTGGTCAGAGGACGGAAAGGCTTTGCGGAGCAGGATCGTTCCTTTTCTTCCACTTGTCATGGGAAGCATTTGGGAATTTCCTTGTGTATTATCTCAGCCTCCTCACCAGTACTCAAGGGAACTTCTAGATGAGAGTAAGACTTGTCTAAGGTGAGCTTAGCTTTCAGCTATACAACTGAGGGGGAGTTGCTGCCCCATTTGCTTGTCACTTGTCCACTCCAGAAGGATGCTGCCCCCGCTCCAGCCCACCAGCAAAGCTGCTCAAGAGGGAACTCCTTAGCTCCAGCCAAAATAAGCCAGTTTAGTCTGACTGCTTAAACAGTAGGTCTTTGCTAATCCAGCTCATCTTGGCTGAAGAAACTTCGTCAGAGCTCACATGAGCAGTAAAACTGAAGAGGAAGCTGGTGACAGGAAGATGTAGGCTGTGATTTCTTCCTGAAGCAGAGCACTTTGTGCTTTGTGTAGATCTTTAGGAGATTTAGGACACTCAGGATTCGCTCTCTAGGGCTAGTAGGTCTATATGAGTAAATTACATGTACCCACACCCATACCCTAGCAGGTGGCATGGGATAACCCACATCCACACTTTAAAAATCACTCACACTCCAAGAAAAGATAGCCACAAATTAAAAACCTGTGGGGAATGGCTTCTAGCGTTTACTATATCACAAACTGTTCCTGGACATTATTTGGGCTAGTGTTGATGTGGACCAAAACCAGCCAGGGACAACTCTAACAGTTTAACCATTGGTCTACGTGGTCACTCAGGATTAAGAATGCTGCCTGGCATGGATTTAAATTACTAGCTTAGATGTAGCCCAGGTAAACAAATATGTCTAAGCTCAATCTTTTAAAAAAAAATCTTGTAGTTGCATTTAATTATTCAATACTTTTGGATGAGGTTTTTAGGAACTAATTGATTGTTAAGATGTCTTGGGTCTTGTTTGGGGATGTGTAGGGAGGAGCAGTGGGAAGGGAGAAGGAGGGATCAAGTTAAGAACCTGGTGAGGAATGTAATCAAGGTGCATCTGAAAGCCTGACGAAGAAGTTGGCAGCCATATAAAAATGTTGGCATTTGGCTCTTAGGGCAAGGAAATTTGGTTACTATCAAACACGTATAACTAAACCCTGTCTTTATAACTGGAAAGATTCGCTGTTACCGATGCTGGTAATTCTTGTAAATGAGCATTTGCACACTCGTATGTGTGTAGTACATGCATACCTTGCACAAATGGGCTCTAACCATCACTGCAATATAGATAGTTAATAAAATAATAACATTAAAGATATTACTCAAATGAATAACTCGTTTTATGGTGCAGAAATTTCTCTTAACTTCCAACACTCTTTTCCGCCAGGTGTCACTGTAACATCCCATAAACCAGGAACTTCAAAGGAAAAAAAAAGCACCTAAATGTCTCCTTCCTTGTTTGTGTTCCTTCTAACACATTGGCCAAACAAATACTAGCAGTCACCTGAGTCTTTGGATTTTTCACCTGAATTTCAGGAATTATTAATGAATAGAGTATTTATGGGCTTTAGAAACTGAACTTTAAAAGGAGGGTTTGTAAGATCTGTAAACGATGAAGCATTGTGTTATTTTTAAGTGCAATTCTTCCATAAAACTGCACGCTGGCACAGAACTAGGGACCCAAATTCTGAGAGATATCACTAATAAACCTTGTCCTTTATATTATAGATCTACTTACAGAACATAATTTCCTTCATCCCAAAGACCAGCACAGGGAGAGGGTCTGCAAGGGAGGAGACTGTGAATGAGGAAAAAAATAGCAGTGTAGTGAGTAACAGAGAAAAGCAAACTCTATGAAAATTCCCTACCTGAACAGCAGTATATATCAGAGCATCTCACAAACTATGGATTCATCTTTCAAACTCCTTTGAGAGTGATAGGAATATATACAGACAAATGATCAGACCTGACAGTAATGAATATGGACTACCGTATCTTGAGGAGAAAAATGCACATTATTTCTGCCAGTAAAGCAGGTAACTGACATCTTTAAGAAAATAAAGTATCATGATCTGTAAAGACAAATCTTTCCTTCATGTGAACATGCACATGATTGTGCATATGTGTACATGAATGGTATAACATAAGCAGACTGATGATCTAAGACACAGAGCTTTAGGGCTCCGCTGCACTTAGAGCAGAAGACTGAAATTGCCATCTCAAGGTGGGTTGGCAGCCTCCTCTACGATACACCCCAGTGCACAGGCACAAGGTGTTACCCCTATAGCCAGATACATCAGCTGGGAAGCAGCTCCTGGGCTGCCAAAAGTTACAGCCCAACACATTAACATAAACCGATGCCAGCTTCAGGTTACATTAATACTCCAGAGCGGAAGCTCTCACATTTCAGGGCAGCTCGAGGCTGACCCAATCCAGGAGCCATGCCATCATCCCTGCCCCAGTGGCAGCAACCTCCATCAAAAAGGTAGGCTAATCAGCTCAAGGTAATACCCGCTCTAGCAATTTAATTTTAATCTGCTTCAACATGCAAGTCAGGCACCTAAAATCTCATCAAATGAAACACTTGACCATGTTTAAACACAGCAATACGTAGTTTCACAAAACAACAGCACACAGCAGCAGTTGGAAGGACTGCAAAAACAGAAAAGGGGATGCCTGAGGAGGCAAGCAGGGAGACACACAAAGCCCCCAAATGTCTGTTTCTAACCTGGACTGCTTGTGTCCAGTTACACACCACTAAAAGTTCCTTGAAGTTAGCCCACATTTATGAATCCTGTCTTGATGGGGAGGAAAGTTGGGAGAGGTGAGAAAGGAGAGACTGTCAATCCCGCAGCCAGCCTACAGGGCAGAGCAATGAAAAGGACAATCTCAGCTTTTACTTATCAGTTTCTAACCCCTTTGTCTTGTGGGGGTAGCCTTGAAAAGATATGCCAATGTGAAGCACTCACTAGTGGTGACAGATTTTCACTGTTTTCCAAAGACCACAGATTATTCTCATTTTCCTTCCAGCAGTGGGCCCTCATTAGGTTTTGAATCTCTCAGTAAAGTAAGTGAACAAGGACCCTAAGGGCAAAAAGTTTCCCTGCACTGCCCCTGCTTCCGTCCCTTTTCATTTGTTAGTACAACTGCTAAGGCAGCTTGTTTGCCTGGCAATAGCAGCCAGTCGGCCAGGGAGCACTTTGCACAGAGGGAGGACCTACAGGAGAAACCCCCTGGAGTCTGGCTCAAGATTTATATCTATCTCTGCAGATTAAAGAAGTGGGGTTGGGGAGGGGGGAGAAGCAGACTGTTAAACTGGATCAAATTGGAAAGACAGTCATGCATGAGATACTTAGCTAAACCAGTAAGGAGACAGGGATTTGTTTCTATTGATCTGCAGTAATGATGACTGGAGAAATGTCGCATTAAACGATGTACAATGATGGATTTCAGAGTAGGCAAATTTGAGCTGTGGAGACTAACAATAGGAAGAGATGTGAAAGCTGGGCCAGGATAGAAAATATAAGGAATGCTAAAGGGTAACAAGGTTCTATAAATACACTGCTAAAAAATTCAAGTCTGAAAAAAAAAAAGACTGTATCAGGGTTTACTAAGCTACATTTGTGTAATCATCCTATATGATATCAAGGGAGAAAGAGAGCTATCACAAAGTAACAATAAACGCCTTGCCGTTAAGTAGATAAAGCTTGCACTGTTTTTTTCGTATTGTTTTAAAGAGGATAGGTTGACAAGGTATTTGCAAAGCTCTCTAGTGATTTGTTCAACTGTATTATCTATTAGGTATCTTTTGGTTGTTACTAATCAAATGTGCAATCTGAAATTTGAAGAAAACTAGGTTTCAGCATACACAAGTTGCAGACAAGGCAACAGTACAAGTGTAAAATGGCTTGATGCAGCACGTCTGAAGAGGACTGCATGGAAAAAATTTGCAAAGATTTTTAGAGAAGAACAGAAGGAAAGGAGATTGCATACTGCAGAGGGAGTGACTTATTGCTCTGAGCATGTAGATCAGTGTATAAGAAGATATAAAGCCAAGATTAGGAGAAAAAGACAAAAGGGGCAGAAACAGTAACGGAGATTACATGATCTTTGTAGAGATCTTCAGAACAGTCAGATGCTCAGCCTGCACAAACCTCTCCCATAAAAGGCTTTACCTCTAACACCTCCTGGTTTCCATGGTATTCCAAAATACCTGAACATTTAATCTCCCAGTAGTTTCATAAAAAGAAATTGCTCATCCAGCAATCCAGAAGGCAGCGCACTGCTCACTAACCTTTCAGTAAATAGTTTCAGTCCCTCTCCCCCAAAAGATCCTGTCCTCCTCTCCTTGGCTGAGCACTGCCGCTGGTCCACAGGAACAAGGAGTTCCCATTCTCCACACAAGCAAGAGCAAAACTACTCATAGTAGAAAAAAATATATAATAATTTTAAACAAGCTCTCTAAAATGTTTTTGAGCCTTTAGCAGGCAAACACAGGCTTGTTGCAAACAGCTGGAGGTATGTCTGATCCCTTCTTGTTTGAGGGACTGGGAAATGTCCCCTGGGAAGACCATGGTTAGCTGGGACTACCAACATGAGAAATCCTGGGGATGGTAACCCAGCATGTCATTTCTACCTGCATTAACAGGTAAAAAGGTAAATGCTGTGGGAAAGGCAACATTTTGTCTCGACTCGCTAACGTGTGCCAGCAGTACAGGCAGCCCAAGCAACTCTTAAGGTATTTCCCTGTCAGGGTTTCAAGCCCCTTTGGAGTACTAACAGCCACCATGATTTAAGATGTGGCCTTTCCTCAGGAGGCACTGGTCGCCCTGCTGGGCCGGGGGGAAGGCCTGAGCGTGTCTCCACTGCCCCCAAATTCAGATCAACCCTGCTGAGAGGTGGCCAGTGCTGGACCCCGCAATCGTACACCTGCTCCCTGGCTCTGGGGACGCCTGGGGCTTGGTCCTGTTGCCTAAGCACACATCCCTGGTGACACCCACGCTGGTTTAGGGTATCCCAGAGGTTCACCTAGGGCTGGTGATGTCTGGGCACCATGGCTGGGGTCCCCCCAGGGCAGGGCCCAGCAGGC
>NW_009260616.1:3075058-3075287 GCF_000687185.1 Egretta garzetta
GTATGGGGAGAGGCTGAGGCCAGGCTGGGACGTGGGCCCATGGCTTGGCGGGGCCTGCAGGCAGGGCAGGGCAGGGCAGGGCTGTGGGAGCTGGAGAAGGGCCCTGCTGTGGCATCCCTGGGGCAGAGGCTGATGGTCCTGGGGGTCTGAGAAGGGGTCCTGGGCTGTGGCCAGAGGGTGAGCCCCTTGGGGCTGGGCAGGGACAGGCAGGGACAGCCACGGCCCCCTC
>NW_009260616.1:3075448-3075776 GCF_000687185.1 Egretta garzetta
ATTTAAATGTATTGATTTTAATTAATTACAATGCTTTAAAACAGCCCAGCTGTGTGTACCCTGTCCCTTGTGCTGGCAGTGACATGTTGTCAGATCCACAGCAAAAAGGTTGTTCAGGTGTGAAACCAGCTTTACCTTTTCCTTGGCTGAGGAATTTTCCAGACAACTGAGGGAAGTTTCCCTCCTGAAGAAGTTTTCTTCATGGCAGATGCCAGAGCAAGGAGGGGGGAAGGCACACAGAGCTACACCTGAACACTAATGGTTAGGGTGCACACCAAGGCTGAGAGGACTTATTGCTCTGAGGAAAGGAGCAGCCCTGACATTTTAA
>NW_009260616.1:3075787-3086204 GCF_000687185.1 Egretta garzetta
CATGTTCCCAGACCTCAGTTTCCTCTGCCCTGTCTTAGCAGCATGCTCATTCCCCCTTGCACCAGCTGTGGTGGTTTTGTGATCCTCTGCTGAGCTAATTCAGGTCCCTGACACAGCAGAAAGCCATTTGCCTTGTTGTCAAGAAAATGTTCTGCTGGCTCAGCAAGTTGAGTTGGCTCAACAAAACATCAGGTGAGCACCAGGAAAAGGGGAAGCAAGGCCAAGAAAGGGAACCTTTGACCAGGCTGGTTTGAACCTTCACTCTAACAGCTGCTATTGTGAACTAAATTTAGGTCTGAGGATACATCATTGTCCCTTAATAGAGAGAAGCCTGGGGAGAGGGGTCTGCTGCTTGTGACGTGTTTGAATGTGAACTTGCACAATAGAGCAGTGACCTCTCTCTGCATTATGGTAATACAAATAATAAGACTTGGCCTGTAATTGTGAGCACATCTGGACTCCCAAAAGATTTGCAAAACAATGACATGCTTAAGCTGTAATGACAAATACTGCCTCAAGGTAAAGCAGGATAAGTGAGGAGAAGCATTAAACAAGGAATGTCATACTGGTTCATATGTTTATGTTCCCAAGATTAAAGACGCAAATTGACTTATGAAAAGTATATCATTTTTTCAGTATTACTTATATGCACAAACACAAGCATGCGCGTGCACATACACCCCACTTCTAATACTGAAAGGAGTCGATGGAGCTCAAAGAAGAAAGGAATGCACTAGAAAGACAGAATCTCTAGATCAAAACAGAAACTTTTTTTAAAACCACTGATGCTGTAATAACTATTTCTGAGATGCTTCTGGGATTTTTTCTTTTCCAGCAATGTTTGGGATATGGACTAAATTACACACCAGAGAAAGTCTGTTCTATGAAAAAGCCTAATGCTCCCTTTTGCAGTAATTCACAAAAGAGATCATATCCTTCAACCTCTGCAGACCTTTGTGTTCACAGTCCAGTGTACTGGTGGATACCCGTCCTAATAGCAATTTCAGTGAAGGGTCAACAGATGAGATGCAGGCACATGCTCTCTTCTGCTGCACTGCAAGCTGCAGAAGTTGAGCAGAACAGAGAGCTATGGGTACAGCAATATCTTGAAACACAACAACAAGATCCATCAGAACCTGGAAAGTAAGGGCCTCAAGCAGCACTCAGTGCTACTGTCAGCACAGGCTCCCCTGGTAATTTCAAGGTGCTTTAGATGAGGCCCAAGAACTAAGCTGAAGGCAGAGACTCTGCCCAAGCAAGACTGCTAAGTAGTAATGTTTCCTTTGGCAGAGTTTCCAGATCCAGAATGAGTGCCCAGGGAGATACACTTTAATGTCTGTATGCCAATAAAATAGTTTAGTGCTTTTTTGCACATGGTTTTCAGATAAAGATGATACATATGAGAAATTGTCTATATGTGTATTTCTAGAAGACCAGCAAAACAAAATAGCTATAAATATTTCTCTTGTGTAACAACAAGTTAGCCTTCAGTGGGTAGAATGGCTGTCTGCAAATGTTATCACTGTTTTCTGACTGTGGTATCTCTGTCATGCTGGTTTTGTTTCTTTTGCTTCAATGTTTGCTATTTCATTACATTAATGTAATTCCACAGATCAAAACAACAACAACAAAATCCCCGGGACGCTAACGTAAAACAAGACACATAAAGAAAAAATATTGGGTTTAAGATGCAAGGAAGTAAGTGAAGGTTCATGGTCCACTACAGCCAGCCTCTGCAACCAGAGGAAACCAAAGTGGGATGACCTACACGTGCTCCAGCAGCGGCTTGTGACTGAGAGGAGGCTGGAGAGCAGCCGGACTCCCTGCTCCTGCTTGTTTAGAAGTGGTCGAACTGGCAAATTGAGAAGTCATAATTCACGACCTCACCAGTGACAGCAGTGCATAGTGTGACACAGGCTAGTTGACCATCATTTTTCAATGGCTTTGCCTCTCTAGATCCCTAGTAATGAGGGCATATTGGTAGGAATATGGGAAAGGGACCAGATAATGCCATGAGAATGAATCAAAATCCATTTGACCTTTCTCTTTTCCAAGTAAAAGCTACAAAGTCAGCCAGAAAACAGCTCAACAACACTAAGATGAATCTTGATGATTGATTAATATAGCATGGTCATCTTTTTTGAAACAGTAGGTCACATACCTAAAAATGCATAAATGGTACAGTATTCAAATGTAGACAGCAGAAGTCTGAGCCCAGAAGACTACAGTAACCCCTGAAAAGGTGCTGAGTCTTTGTAATTCCCAGATGAGCAGGATGCTGTGTGAGAAAGCCAGAAGCTGCAGGAACTCGAATCCTCTCTAGAGACAAGAGGTACATGTTTCCACTGCAGGACTACACCAGGTAAGTTAGCGGTGTCCCTGCTCCTGCAGCGGGGTTGGACTAGATGACCTCTAGGGGTCCCTTCCAACCCCAAACATTCTATGATTCTAATTACTACTAGGGTTAGTTTTGCCCTGGTTTGAGCTGCCACCAGCACAGCTTTAGCTGAGGCTGACTGCACCAGCACTGTGGTCACCATTTGGGATGCTGGGTGAGCATCCTGCATCCTTTCGTGATGCTCTAAGCCAAGCCTCCCCACAGTGTTTCTTCTGAGAAGCTGCCTGTTTCTCTGGGCACATGAGGAACTGTGGCTGGGCAGTGGGGATTGTTGCAGGGACTTTGGCCACACACACACAGGTATCCTCTGCCAGGGTTGGTCAAGCTAGCTGAAGGTTTTCTTGTTCCTAGCTGCTCAGCACTATTCATGAAAAAAAAGCCTTGAGATGAAGCCAGCTGAGTTCACTCAAATCTTTCAAGCTGCTGTGGACAAAAGTGTACAAAACAGGTAAGAAAACACATCTACTGCAGAGCCTTTAGAGTGGGAACTCAACATGCCCAGGCAGCAAGAGCTAGAAATGAAGATAGGCAGCAGAGCTGCTCACCCGGTGAAAGACTGGCCCTGACCCTAGTATCTGCCATTGGTGCAGGCGAGCAGCCCACGGGGGGTGAATTCCCGAGCTGAATCCACATAGGCAGTCAGCCCAACTCCGCCACCCTGCACCAAAACTACCACCATGCTCAAGGGAAGGAGGAAAAATCACATCTGATTCTGATGGACAAATGCCATACTGCATATAGAGGAAACAATTAAAATATAGGCTGAACTTAAGTCTAGGCAGCAGACCTAACTAGGTCTCAACTACATACATCCCATTTTGAAAAAGCTGAAAAAGGCCTGTAGGACCATCTGGGGCCAAGAGCAACCACCAGTGTGCATGTCTAACATAACTAAGAATACAGTATCTTTAATGAAAAGAAGCAGACAGAAGGATGCCAAAAGTTCTTACTTTGGGAAGGAATACTTGAGAAACGATATTGTCCACACAAACCTAACTTTAAGTGATAAAAATTTTCAATTCTTGATCATTTATTATGTTATGAGGAATGAATGTTTAAAACTGATTTGAGTGTTCACCATCCTGCCACGTTTACTTTCTGTTTTCTGGTTATCTTTGACAAGGAACCTGAGGCAGGCTCTAATTTTTTTTTATTTCATACACAGGCACAATAGTACATTGAATACTGTAACTAAAATATGAGAACATATTCAAACTCAAGTCCATATTGTTTGGAAATCATTTTTAAAAAGGCACAAAGGTCTTTACAAAGACAGATGACATTTGATCAGTTTTTTACATTTAATAAATAGCCTGGCCTTAAAAGCAATTGACAGTGAACCCTCAGACTGTATATACAGTTGTAATCCACAGCTGTGACAGTTACGAATTACAAGAATTTGACCTCGTAATGTATTGGTGTAATCCCCCAATGCTATATGGAAAAGTTGCACAAGAAGCTTTTTCTCTGCACATAATGATTATTGCAGATTTATGACCCGTGCTTCCACTATCCATGACTGGCTTACGTCCGTGACGCTCCCGAGGAGTGCAGACTTCCACAAAGCCTGAAGTGAGCACGGGGAAGGGGGAGGGAGCACAGTTCCACAGATCACTACTTACTAAATTAATAAGCATGATCCCCATCCCCCTCCCTTCAAAGAAATCAACTGAAGAGAAAGAAGGCAATCTCTGGACTTACTTTTCAACCCCTGAGGCTTTCTGCCTGAGTTCGTATCACACCCTGCCGAAAACTGCAACGTGGCATGAGCAGTTGAAATTAGGAAGAAGGGCTAGATTGGGTGTAAATGGGATGATTTCTGTTAAATCAGGCAGTTGCTCATCTCACACTTGTATTTGCTTTCAGCTCTCTAAGCTCTTGCTCGTATAGCCAGGGGTATAGTGATCAACAGTATGTAAACGGTATGTAAACTGCCCTCTCTAGTAAACATGAGAGTAAGCGCCACAGTCACTGTATTAGAAATGGGTAAGTTCTGCTTACTTGCGTTCACCTCCCATTACTCCACGCTTTTTTTTTTTGAAGAATATGACTAGACCGATTACTGTCTTTATTAAAAAGGCATGTGATTCAAACATAATTGGTTATTCCTGGAAGCGACCACGGGATTGCTTCATATTTTGCACAAGTAATTTCTTAGCTCCTACTTGGATGCAGCCTCATAAACATGAGTAAATGATTAAGACTACATGTTTCTCATGAAAAAAATGCAGACTATGCAAATTCAGCTGTGAACTCCTCAAAAAAGCCATGCTAGCATTAAAAATTACCTACTACCTATGTATTAAGGGGGAAAAGTTGTTATCTTTTAAACGTATGAGGGCTAATACCTTACAGAAACAGAAAAATTCTTAAAAACACCTATAAAAAGCAACAAGAGTTTTGACACTGACAAATTGATCAAGGATGCTGCCAGTTAGTCAGTTATAAAATAGTAGGCTCTGTTTTGACAAAGAGTGTCATGAATCTTTAGATCACAATATTTTTCAAGACAACCCTAAAACAATATGTTTAAATGAAAAGGAACATTCTGCCTCATATTTCTTGACAGAATTTAAGATGTCGGCATGGCATGTCTGGTTGAGTATCTTCAAAATCCAGATGATTAGCAACTTTATTTCATTTTGCTTGAAAGTAAGACAAATTATGACCTAAGACTACCAAGCAGCTGTGAGAAACTGCAAAATATGTGGCAGTGGGACAAATGATTAGTCTTCAGCTTGCTCTCATAATTACATCATAATAGGTGACATGATTGGATAGGTTACAGTAATTAAAGTGATGAAAAGTGCACATTCATCCCCTATACGGCTCTCATTAGAGCTACACCCAACTGCTGCTGCTGTAGTGAATGAGGCTGTGTATCACCCCCCTTAGCCTCCCGTTGTCCCATAGGCATCCCCTGCCAGCGCTGGTAAGGGCTCTGCTGCCACTCTCCCACCCCCAGACAAGACCTAGCGTTCCCCCCTACTGAAAATAAAGGTGTTTGAAGACTTTTCAAGACTTCTGTCTTGAAGCTCGCTGCAGTTTGGTTTTCTCTCCCAGAGATTCTTACATTAATTCATTGCCCGCAATCTCTTCTTCCATGTTCTTAAGGTCTAAGAATATTTATGGTCTCTCCCCCCTGGGCATTTTTGCTACCAGTGTAATTGCATAATGCCAGTATTATAGTTCCAACTCATCCGTATGGGCGTGGGAAGCGACCTGTGCCAGTGCAAGTCAAACTCTTCTATCTGAAGTTTTTTTTCTGTCTGATTTTTGCCTCATGATTCCCTTAAAGTAATGAAGCACTGAGTCATGATAGCCTCTTAGTTACTTGCTCAGAACTACTTGAAAAGTGGAAATGTTATTTTACAAACACCTTGACTCCTGTGCATTTTCACACCTGGAGAGGGATGCTTACAGTAAGCAAGGGTGGAGGTTGCTAAAGTGAGCCTCAGCAGAACCAAGGCTGGCTCTGACATGGAGGGCCCAGTCCCACAGTCTGCTACAAATGGAGAAGAGCTTTTTTTTGCAGCAGTAGTTAGGGGAATGTCCAGAAGGCCAGAGGAGTCCTGGAGGTCAGTCCATCTCCGGCTGGTTTAATGGTATGCAGACCTTAATAGAGGGTGGTGTTATACAGGCTGAAATGTCTTTGCTGCTCTGTGGGCATGGACTTAGCCTACCAGTGATGCACACTCAGCATAGTATACCGGATACACTCTACATATACAGCATAATTCAGGGGTGTCTCAAGGAACTTGCTAGACTTTCTAAGCCATGTCACAGTCTTGCAGCAGCACTGACTGATGTAGCCCAACCATTTTTAACAAGGGGGGCTCCTCGCATATCATATACCAACGTTGAATCTTCTCAGGCTTTTACTTTATCTGTTTTGTTTTCTGATTTTTTACACAACCACCACATACACTTCTGACAGAACACAGTACCTGAATACACAGAGATCAGCAACTGGAGCATTTTGTTCTCAGCTTTATCCTGTAAATCCATTACACTATTTGCTTTACACTAATGAAAATGCAAAAGCTGGCCCATGTATAAAGAAGTTAAAAGACCTCTCAATCTGCAAGCTATCCTTCTGCTAAATGACAAGATTAACATACCTCTCAATGTCTGGAATTGTCCTCCCGCTTTGTGATTTGTGACCTCGGGTCCTCTCCACTTCATTGTGCCCTACGATTCCTCCCCCTTCTTCTCCGCTGTTAGCAAAGAAAGTGCTTACGACTTCTGAATAGGAACTTTCCTGTTAGCCACACAAAAGCAAGGCTGCTCCAATAAGATGAAACTTGAACCTCTTTGTATAAATTGGGGTTTGGCTGCTTCAACCCCCCCTTCCCGCCCGGCTCCTAGAACAAATGTACAAAACAAGATGCTTTTGAAAGCAAGTATTGGTGTCAAGCTTGCAAGATAAGCTTAGGTAAACTTTTCAATCTGTTTTTCCTTCCTCCTCTGCTCCTTCCCCCAAACTACCAGCTTAACATCACACAAGGCACACAAGGACTCATTGGATGCTTTAGGTCTGCTTGGAAGAAGCCCTTTCAGTGTGTGCTTTATGCAAGTATGTAACCATATATAACAAGTATAGGTAAGAAGGTAAATCCATGAAGCTATAGACTGTACAAGTCTATAAATGAAATCTGGGTATGCGCCCACCACACTGACCAACCACCTTCTAAAGTGCATTAAGAGGAGCATGGCTAGCAGGTCGAGGGAGGTTATCCTCCCCCTCTACTCTGCCCTGGTGAGACCCCACCTGGAGTACTGTGTCCAGATCTGGGCCCCCCAGTTCAAGAAAGATGAGGAACTTCTAGAGAGAGTTCAGAGGAGAGCAACAAGGATGATTAGGGGACCGGAGCATCTCCCCTATGAGGAAAGGCTGAGAGAATTGGGCTTGTTCAGCCTGAGGAAGAGAAGACTGAGAGGGGATCTAATCAACACGTACAAATATCTTCAGGGTGGATGTCACAAGGACGGAGCCAGACTCTTCTCAGTGGTGCCCAGCGACAGGACAAGGGGCAATAGGCACAAACTGAAATATAAGAGGTTTCAGTTGAATATGAGGAAAAACTTCTTCACTTTGAGGGTGACAGAGCACTGGAACAGGCTGCCCAGGGAGGGTGTGGAGTCTCCTTCTCTGGAGATATTCAAAGCCCGCCTGGATGATGTCCTGTGCAACCTGCTCTAGATGAACCTGCTTTAGCAGGGGGGTTGGACTGGATGATCTCCCAAGGTCCCTTCCAACCCTTGCCGTTCTGTGATTCTGTGATTCTGTGTAAAGTGTTTTGGGTTGATTTTGTCCTGAAATCCTGTCTTGCTGTTCATCCTGAGGTCAGACATCCGTGGAGTAAAAATATAATTTCTCATTTGCAGGTGGCTGCACAGTAAAGGTATCCATATAATGAATACTGGTGAGATGCATTACCTAGTTGTAGGTGACACAGTTAATACCATTTGCATTAAGCACACAAAATACTCCTAACTGGTGTGCTTGGAAAGCTAACCGTAAAGGAAGGGGACGTGCTCATGCTAAAAAGTAGCCTGTCTACATCCTTGGGTGAGTCCTGTCTCTTCCAAACTAAGCCAGTGTTGGTGACCCAAATCAGCTGCGTTAGGCTGTCAGAAGCGGTCTGCCAGGGAGTTTTTGTGTTGTGAAGCTCCCATTGTGTGGCATCCCTACAAGTTATTAGTCAGGCTCCATGTATGCCTTCTTTCTGAATTCATCTTTTGCCTTGACTCAAAACCCTCGCCTTCAAAACTGTATTTATTTAAAAGCTGGTTTTAATTCTCCTCCTTACAAAGGGAAATTTGGAAAAGTGCACACGAACCAGTGTAGCATTGTGACAGGGGTTACACAAGTCCTTGAATAACAGCTTTGAGAGCTACAGACTACTTCATTCATCTTAATGATTATTTAATCTTGGAAGCTGACAGTAAGTTCCTTGCCTACAGCATATTGAAAACTGACAGGGAGAGGGCATGATAAAGTAATGTGAATTTAACAGCAAAATAAATAATAGAGAAGCTACTGCACTGATGGCGTTATTCATTATCCTACCAAAGTCAATAGGAAACCCATGCTTCCAACTCCTTCTGGAAAAGGTGGAGTTTCCACCTGAACATTTGCAATGGGAAACACGTGGCCCTGGACAAGCAACCAGCTCCCACTGAGCCCAGGGCGGTGAGAAGACTGAAAAGGTAACCTTCCTGGTACAGTAAACTCCTTCACCAGTCATCAAAGGAAAACAAATACCACTCCCAGATATTTTACAGCCCCAGTCCCAAGGGCATGACTTGGCATTTTACTACAAATTGTTGGGAGAAAAATAACTGTGAAGGGAATTATTCTCTAGCTACCTGCCCCAGAGGGCATTGCCAAGCCTCCTTTCCTGCTGTCTGCCAACCCATCTTCCTCGTCCTTATGAGCTTCCTAAAGGTGTGTGATGGGCAAAAACCCTTTTGGCCTTCCAAGGCTGCTAACTTGCCCATACCAACTACCAACCACCCAAGTTCTGCTGAGAGCTCAGCACTAGCAACTTTATCTGCAGGCACCACAGTAGAGGTTTTTGCCTATTAAATTGCCCAAGATCACCAGACTCAGTTTCTTGCCACATTGCCTCCATAAAGTTACTTGGGATTGATTTACGGGACTTTTCTGCCAATATTTATCACGACCCTTAACAAATGCAGCTAAAACCTGGCCCCAATATGAAAGAATATATTCTAGATCTCAGTAGATGGCATGCAAATCAGAGTAATTCCCAGTACCAACCCGTGTATGACGGGCTGGTTTTGATTGCCCGCTGAAACTGATACAAAACAGTGTATGCTACTATGTTGCTACACTGCTTTTCAGTAACTGCAACCCTTTCACAAACGATACATGTTTTGCAACATCGGTATTGTCCAGTTTATTTCTCTCCCTCATGTTTGCAGTTACGTCGGGTCTCATTTGTAGGTTTTGAACCGGTATTTGGTATTGGAGAAGCTATTTTCTATGACCACAACATTTTTACCAGTTGTGTGTTCTTTTTAAATCCAGTCTTGAGGCTGTTGCAGAGTTTGACTTTCCCGGCCCTTCCCCTCCATAATCACCCTCTTTTGCATGGATTTGTCCAGACAGTCTGCAAGACAAACACAGGAGCAGGCGGCTTTTATTCACAGGGGCATACTCCTCTCTAGAAGTCTCTCGGCCTGCGGATTATTGAAGCGAGTGACCCACCACAATCTCCTTCAGCCAGAAGGATGCTGGCATTCGATGAGGAGGCCACAGGAACGAACGCTCCTGCCTTACACCATATCTTTATCATGTTTTAGTCTGGATTTCCAACTCTCCCTTGCAAAGAAGGGGTAAGTCTCAGCTACTAAAAACCTGTGTTAAATACATATACTGAGAATGCAATGTACCGGGTACATGGTAAAAAATATGCCTGATCACATATGGCGTCTGAAAAGTTAATAAACAGACATTCGCACTTACAAAACAAGAGCTCAATTAGAACAAAGGTTTGCTAAACTTGACTTTTTCTATAATACTACAAAATCCAACAATTGTCAGTTGTCTCTAGGGTGTGCAAGTTAACGGCATGGGAGCGCAGGATTTCTGACCTGCCAGCAGTGTGAAGCTACCCGCCCCACAGCAGCCCGTCCCCAAAAAGGCTGTACAGGGTCAGACGGGCTACTTTGAATGCTCCGGCATACTTTTAAAAAAAAAGCCCAGCCACCGGGGCCTGGTTAATGTCCAGTCCTCCTGGCACTGCAGCCCCTTTCCTCGCCACGCACCTGCGTCCCCCCGGTGCCACAGGTCTCCTCCACAGCCAGATCGAGGGTGCCCACAGCATCCTTAAAAAAAAAAAAATCCATGGTTAATCAGCGCAGAACTTTAATGTACAAGAGCTCGCACGTGTTAAACATGCATTTTGCACCCCCGCGCGGAGACACCACCCCAGGAGCAGGTTTGGGGGGCGGAAAGCCCCAACACGACCCCGGCTCTGTTGCAGGGGC
>NW_009260616.1:3086969-3116444 GCF_000687185.1 Egretta garzetta
GGGGCGCTGCTGGGGGGGTCCCCGCCGACCTCGCCTCCTTGCTCCGCCGGAGCGCAGCCTGAGCTGCTCTCGGGGCTGTATATAGTTGACCTGCTTAATCCTCGCCGGGTTTATCCCCGTGTCTGAGTAGCTGCGAGATTAAAGCGGTAACCGGCCCTTACGGTGAATGTATACTCTCTTAATCTTTCGGTAATTAGGAGTTTTTAAATTATTATTATTTTTATTATTTGTTAAAGTCAAACAAGTGGCGAAAAGTCTCCGGCAAGTTGCAGGCAGGAGGCAGGGAGCGGCTCCGGCGGTTCCCGCTGCCACCTGGGCGCCCCATCCTCGCCGAGAGAGAAATGCCCTTACTCGTGCCGGGACAAATTTTCGTAGGAATCTCAAAGGGGATCTTGCAAGCCCTTCTGTGGTGCTGCAGGTTGCTAAAATGAAGGCCCAGGTGCTGTTCTCCTTACCCTGTGATTTTTTTATGCGGCTCACGGTTAAGCTTCCTGTGTAAATTACAAGACTTCTCCTACCGGGGAGTTGTGACCTTATGGCTGTGGCATTGTATGGCCTGATGCATCCGCCTTAGAGGAGTTCGGCGACAGCTACTGGTAAAATAGTTAACCCTGGAAATTAAGCATCATAATGAGCCTGACAACGCATTCAGATAAATTAATAGTCCCTGTATTAATGTTCCAACTTGGCTTGCAAATTCCAGAACTGGGTGCCGTGGGTTAGCATTGCATCCAGGCAGTGGTACAGAGTACTTTGGCTGATTTACACCTGTTTTTCCCGTAACTTCTTGTTACTGGAGATTCCTGATGTGGAGCTTTCCAGAAGGATCAATTTGGTATGAGTTGTGTCACCTTTCCACTTGTCAGCCTCATTTGGTACCCCTTTTCCCTTTAAGTTTTGCTATTCTGTCCTTAATATGTTTCCCCATTTTGAGACTCTGGCTTGATATGCTCTGAGAAACATGTACGTAGGAAAAAAAATTCCCTCAGTCCCCTCTTCTCATCAGTGTTTTGGTTTTGTTTGTTTCTTCTTTCACCCATGCTTCTCTCTCACGTGGTGACATCAAGGAGAAAGTAATTTGGGGAGTCAGTTAGAAACAGTTGAGTTTGCTGGGATTTCTGGGGCTTTTAGTGCGTAAAGTGACCCTAAGCAGTAAGTGTGAATCCTATACCCTATCCGCAAGCCCAGACTAATTGGTAAAGGCACTTACATTGTATTTATGCTCAAAATGCGTCTACCATCAAACCAACAACACGGAAACGCAAAGGAGTATTTTGCCTGGTTTTCTTTGGACCGGACTCAAATTTGCAGGATAGCCTGTCCCGTGTCTAGAAAGCAGAAGAGATTTTTGACCCCTGTCTTCCCTTTCTCCTCAGGGGGCGGTTATTCTAGTTGTTTGTTTATTGACATTACCCTATAAATTAGGGGCTAAGTGTTCTGAAGTCACACCAGTGGAGAAAGGAGATAAGGGTAAGTGGAGACAAACTTCCTGTTACACAAGCTTCTTGACTTGATTTAAAAGTTGTAATGGAGCACAAAAAGTGCCAGGGTGAATCAGGCTTGAGTTTCAGCTAATTCTGTATCTTGTCACCACTGGTGTCTCCCGCCAGCTGGTTCAAAGAAAGATGCGCTGGTTTAAACATATTGATTTAAAAATACTCATTTTTAAAAATAAAGTAGTACATTTTTCTGGCTTCTCATGAGCTGGCTGTGCAACCTGCTTTTTTTTTCACGACCAGCTCACCTTCCTCTTCAATTTTTTCCTGAGGGGTGCTACAGAACAAGGCTGAAGCTGCTGCTACAGCTTCTGTTCTCTTACTTCAGTTTTAAATCAAGGAAAAGCCTCTTTTTTTTTTTCACTGTGGCTTGGTTATTTCATAGCATGGCTCATACCAGAGTGACTGTGCACAGCCCAGGTGTCAGCTCTCTTTCTGCTCTTGAAAATACGTTAAATGTGTGTGTTGTCTGAGGACATGTATGAAACATGAAATTTTCTTGTTCAGAAAATTATAGGAAAGGCTGTGTGTTTAGGGGACTGATTTTAATGAAAACATATTTATAAGCTTAGTAGGTCTCACCTGGGGACAAATATCACATCTATGACTGTGCTTGAGTAATAAGCAGCTTTGGGATTTATAAGAAAAAGTGGTTCTTTTCCCTTTTCATTCTGCTGGACGCTGATCTTGGCTTCTCTTGTGGTTTTGGTTGCCAGTTCTCTGCTGACAACTACAAAATATACTTTGTTCCCCACCTGCCAGCCTCATGCAGCCCTGCCTGACCCGGTATCTCTTCTCAAAATACCTTTCCAGTGGTTTGAACCCAAGGCAGAAGGGAGGCAAACCCGAACACATTATCTTTGCCTTTCACTGTTCTCTGCTTTTTCTTCTGGTCTCATTGAGCAAGACCTTGAACCATGTAATAGTAGGCAGCAGAAATCAGCATTCAATCTGAGTCTTTCTTCTTGGAGTTTTGAGTCATCTTCTACTGAGTTTCTGGCCAGTAGGACTTAAAACTGACCAGAGGGTTGGATGTTTGTCGGAAGGCATAAGAGGAATGGGGATTTTACTCTATTAAAGAACAACATTTAAGCCACTGCTCTTGCTGTGACTCATTTATTTTCACTTCAAATAAAGCACAGCAATGGAACTAGTTCATGCGGGATTTGCAGATCAGCATCCGAACGTGAACCGTGCTTGCAGTATTCCTGGGTCTGTTGGTGGTTGCGCCCAATGCCCAGCTGGAAGAACTGATGGGCAGTAGACTTTTCGACATTTTGAGGCAAGGCTGCTATTCAGTGCGACAACAGCATATGCAGTAATTATGAGAGATTATGCCTGTTCTCAGGGGCTCGTATAAAACCCGTACCAGAGAATATTGGTGTGATCATGCTAATCTACTTTGCATGC
The DNA here is from genome assembly GCF_000687185.1 of Egretta garzetta. NCBI lineage: Eukaryota > Metazoa > Chordata > Aves > Pelecaniformes > Ardeidae > Egretta > Egretta garzetta. The sequence continues at coordinate 3,089,876 of NW_009260616.1, forward strand.
CCATTTCCAGCAGTTTGAAATGCGGATGGTGATGAATCTTTCTTGTACCCACCCCCTTCCGATTTCTGAATATAAGCGATTGGTAAATTTTCAGTTTGTTTGTGTTTTGTCCTTATGTCTGCTTCCTTCCTTGGCTCCCTCTGTCTTGCCTTGTGAATGCTGCCTGGAATCGCTAAAGAGGGAGGCAACAGTTTTTTCCGGTTGCAGTTCATAAGCAATGCGTGTACCCACCACATGAAAACTGCAGTGTTGTCAGTGGCACAGACTTTGCTATGAATAGCTCTAAGCCCTGTATATGTACTTCTCTTTAGGTTATCAGGGGACATATTTCAAACAAAATAGGAGACAGGGAGGCCACCGGCAGTCTCACTGACAAAGGAGGGAGGAAAAGGTGCCTTGGGAAAGTTGTTACCTGCACATGCATGTGGCATGCATGGCTGTTGAATCCTACTTCATGCAAATGATTTACTGATTTGCATATGCAAAATGCATTCATTTATATTTATCAAAACTGTGCCACCTTTAGTCCACTTGAGCTACATGTGTAGCACAGCAAAAATTAGTTTGAGAAACACCGACTTTGAGGATGCTTACGCTGCTGGATAGAGGTGCCCAAGGTACCTTCTCGAAGCCATTTTAGGTACCAGAAGTAGCGTAGCTTTGAAAGCCCATCTGAGCTAACACAGCATGCCAAGAAGTGTGGTCCTGAGCGGTGGCGGGGGCTGAAGTCTTCAGCATAGACATCACTGTAGTTTGGGGCCGGCTGTATCGTATCGGATGCTCTCCTGTGGCATGTACTCAACACATGGGTTTGCACCATCTGCTGAGAATAAAACAAGCCAGACAAAATCAAAATAAAATCCTTCTGACTGGATTCAGTGGAATGGCGTTGGAGCCCAACTATCCGCAATAAAAAATGTTGATAGCAATGCATAAGAATGAGCCTGCCACTTCCCCAAAGGTTTAATTAGCTTTACTACTGGGAGTAGGAAACTTCAAAATGGGACAATCTACTAGTGATGCTTAAATAAAAAAGGATAGTGGTTTGACTGGTTTTAAGAGTATACAGATATCTTAATTTTTGCTTTCAGAATAACTTATAAACTATCTAATTAAACTGACTTTTGTCTGTGAAAATTGTGCAAGTGCTAAAGACATATTTTTGAGGTTGGCTGGGCACTTGCGCATAGAGAGGCTGCCAGTAGTTATGGTTAGGTTTGTTGATCCTGTATAATTAAGCCTGGGAGTTGAGAGTGCTATGAGGAGGAAACACTTTGGTCTTTCATTCCCTTTCTCCCTATCTCCTCTTTCAACAGAGCCAGGACCTGCCTCTCGTGAGTTTCCCTCCAAGACGTGGTGAAGGCTTAGTTTGGTGGCGATGGGACTTTCCCATCCTCCCTGAGCAGGATTTCCCGGTGCGACCTTACTCATTATTTTTCCATTTCCCTGGCGGGACGGGGTTGCTGCCTGGTGGCGGCAGCTGCCTGTGCGGCAGCTCCGTGCTGCTCCTCTGCGTAGGCAGAGGGAAGGATGAGTACGCCCATCTCCAAAGAGCTTCAGTAAAGGTGTTTGCAGGCACCACAAAGAGGGACAGGAGAATAAATGGGGAAAGCAGAGCAGGGCAAGGCTGGAAACCCAGACCCAAGGCCTCCTACAAGACCGGGATCTTCATTTTGATATTTAGTATCACACATTTAGGCTCAAGCTGCTACTGTAATTACAATAATGTTCATCAGGCCTTTTAGTAAAGCTCTAAAACACGGTTTCTTCCCTCAGCTGCTGCAGAAACCTTGTTTCCATCACAGTTTTAATCTGTGATGTTCAAGTTTCTGGCGCTCCCACTGCAAATTGTTCAACGATATTGGATTTCAGTCTAACGCTTTGACATTAAAGTTGAAGTCATGTTGATGTTATCTTCCAGATGTTCATGTCTACTGAATAAAAATTGTGTTTATTTGTTTTATTTCAAATTTCAAAACCACATGGGGAATTCTGGATGCGATCCCTCACGCTATACAAAGGCCTGTGTGTCCTGTCAGAAATCAAACAAAACTTTTCTTCATGGTGTAGTAGGAGAGACCTCAAAACACTGGAAATATAGGTGGATTTCTTCACCCATCTGAACAGAATGGCTTTGTTACGTGCCTGAGCCTTGTTGTCGCAGCTGTGGTAGCTGCGCAGAAGGGAGACGTGAGGCCTCTGCCCAAAACTACTTATTTGTATTTTGCAGTTCTGTGTTGGTGGGTTGCTTCGACTTAATAGTCAGCTAGGCTTCATTTGTAAAATGAGCTCATCAAAATAGGTCCATTTTGTCCTCCAGGTATGAAAACAAAATATTTTACCCTGTAAAATAAATTCAAGGATCCTGCGGGTCCCCCTCCACCGGGAGGCTTTGGCAGCAAGACCTATGGCAAACGCCAGAGCTGTTGCCTTCCTCCCTGTTGACTCCGCTTGCTCCCAAGGCCGGGGGTTTGTATCATCCCATGTTTCTTTTGTTGGCACGATACAGGGGAATTGAAGTTGAAATGTCTGGGAGCCACAGAGCTGAAGGCTTTAAAAGAGAATTTCAATAGAAAAGCTGTAATGTGAAGTACTGTGCCACGTGCAATGAGTACTTGGGTGGTTATAAGTGTTAACATTTTCAAACGCAAGAAGCAGTCAGCGCTTGCTGATCTGTTAGTGTTTTGTCACTGACAGCAGAGGCGCAGTTAAACTCGTGGTCCCTAAAACAGGTATCTGAGCACATCCTGATTTTCAACAAGTGCTAATACTTATGCTTTGAAACTGCATCTGTTATTTTTTTAGATGAAATTCAGTCCCTGTGTTCTTGAGGTGGAAAGCAAAATAATATTGTAGCAAACCAAACTGAGCAGTTACACTGAGGTATTCAGTCTTGGGATGAGTGAAAAACCATTCAGACCTTTTGGCTGAACCCTGTTTCAAGACTTGAGAACACGATTGCTTGATACTACTGCTAATCAAAAAAAATCCTGTCAAATAAAATGAAATTGTGGAGTTTCGGTACAAGTGGTGTACAGAGGGTGGCATAAAACATTCTCTTCTGCACCATTTTCTACATCCATTTGCAAACACCTTTTATGCAGGCTCTCATGAACGTGTCACAGAAGACCCAGAAGTGATGCTGCGGATCATCTACAGCACCACGACTAACGCTATAGTACTTAAGTAACTGTGTGGCTGCTTTCCTCTCAATTTTTTTAATTTCAAATATCTTTCACAGCAACTACATGTAAACAGAGTGAACCAGAGAGATCATAAAATTTCCTGGTTTACGGAGCCTTTGAGCGTACCATTCTGGTTAATGCCTTCCTGGCAAATATCAGGCAGGCCGATGGCATGAGAATACTGAAAAAAGGCATTTCTTGCTTTCAGTGCTCCAGGTCAGAAGCCCAATGTAGCTCTTTGGATGCATCTTCATCTTAGTTCAGTTAATTTTTGCTTCCATTTCTACTGGAGTTGTAAGGAACCACTTGTTAGGCTGCAGCAATGGTGGAGGAAATAGCTGCTTTCCTCAAAGCTGGGTTGACTGAGTCAAAAGGCAAAACAGAAAATCACATCTTGCTAATAAATGGCAATTATTGTTTCCATCACAAACCAATTGATTTTCTCTTGTGCTATTTGTTAATTTATACCTTGGGGATAATGGGGGGTTTGCATAATTTGCTTTGAGAAAAGTGGTGTGCTTTCTGTTGTCCCTTCTTACTAACAAATCACGTATTCCACCTAGGCATGCAGGCAAAAAAGGTGAATGGGTGATTTTTCAAGTAAGCTGGGGCAGGTTTGATTTCAAGAAAAAAGACCACCCTTCATCACTGATAAATGTCAATCTTGCTTGACTTGTAGAACACTAACAAGGGAACTACATATTAAAAAGAAAAAAAAGGAGAGGGGGTTTGGTTCCATCAAGTTCAGCCATTTCCTCTTACCCAAATTAAAGCTGTTTTGAAATCTTGCCTTCCCACCTGCTACTGTAACTGGAACAGCTCTGCTTCAGCCTCTCCTTACCCTGGTGTCTCTGAATTTCCCGTCCCTGTGGGTTTGTCAGTCCTTAGCACTGCTGTGAATATTCCTATTCCTGTGCAACCCAATATTCGAGTCTGGCCCTGAGCTTGCAGCATATGTTTCCCACACAGTCCAAATTTGGTGCTATATACTGTAAGTTAATCTCCAGTAAAGCATAGCAAAGAGAAAAACCTGGGAAAAAAACAGATGGAGAAAGTAGAGCAAACAATTTGCATATATATGATATGTCTCTCAGTTAAGATTAGCATTTCTTACTTCGCCTGAAAAACCCTTAATAGAAATCCAACTGCCTGTTTGCCCAAATCAGCAGAATCAGAGGAGATGCCCCTAATGGCACAATGTGCCCCCGACCCTGAGGGACTCCAGCATGGTGGGGGGGGGGGGCCCCATCTCCCATGGTGGCCCCAGGTCCCTCCCACCTTGCTGGGAGGCTGTGAGCAGAGGGAGAGGGAAGAAACCCCTTGTCTGTGGGATATTTGTTCCCCATAGCCTTTATAGCACTGAAGCTTCACCAGGGTCCCGAGTCACTCTTCATGGGTGGCTGGTGGAGGAGCACGACCGTCTTCCCATTTATTTACAGTCCTTCAAGGTTCCTTCCAAGCACTCAGTTACAAGATGTGCTTGGGCAATGAACTTCTCAGGGCCTTCTCAGCACCTCTGTACTTGAGGTGCGTAACGTGGATATAAAGTAGGCAGGTGTTAGAAAACGAAAAAGAAATCAACTTTCCTTTTGCAAAAAGGGGACCTTGTGCTTAAGATTCCTCTGAAATTTTCATAAATGTGTAGCTCCATCCTCATTTCTGTTTCTGAAACCACACAGGCTAATAAAAAGTTGAGGTGGTCAATCACAGCAATACATCACATCCATAAAAGAAAACCATTGATAAATATGACATGCAGCTATGCAGGGAATAAATAAATAAATTAAAAAATACAAATCTCCTTTGTTGTAGCAGTTAAAAAGGCATAGAAGTTTTCTCACACCCACAAGCTTGAGAGTGCTGTATTTAGAGTGCTGAAAAGCAAATTCTGGTGCTGCAACTTGCTTCTCTGGAGGGCTACATTTGGGTATACTGCCTAAGTCCTGGAAGCAGTGACTGAAACATACTTATTTTTGACATGTGCTCTGGTACTGCCTGTCTTTCTCAGATTGTAATGGAACCAGATAGTGATCCTGAAAGGCAAAGGCAAACCTAGTTTGCTACTATTTCTGGGTAATTAATCAAAGCAAAGCAAGAAAAACCATATGATGCTATTTCTTTTTTTGTGTAAACCCTGTCCCTTATGTGTTGCAGGATCTTGTTCTTCACAGGATGCAGCAACTTCTTAATCCTGTGTCCTCATAAATAATTCATAGGAAAGGGACTACCAGGCTGTAGCTGCCGTTCTCTCCTTTGGGCACTGTGATTTCTGCAGTAATCTGAATTGTCCAGTCACTGAGGTCTCGTGTAAATGTAGCCAGGTAACATTAGGTTTCATCCTGACACAAGTCTCTAAGATGTATCTGCAGATAAGATGGTTGCTCCCCAGAAAGTTATTTGATTAAGCAGCAAAATTAATCAAGTCTTTGTGGGTACGGTGAAACTGGAAGAGTTTCAATGTGTGAGTTTCTAGTTCACATATGTTAGTTTAAGTAAGATTTACTCTACTGCTTGTTAAGGTTGCAAATCTGAATGCTGAGAGTAAAATTCCCTCTTTAGGGGAATGTGGCTTGCTGTTGATGGAAGAAGTTATTTGTGGGGAGATTTCTGCTTTCTTTTGACATTTTAGCAGCTAAATAAATAAAATCTCAGGTCTCACTAGGTTTTTGTCTTTGCAAAGTTCTGGCAAGATGAGAGGTTTCTGGGGTAGTAAAGGCTGCCCAGGTTGTTTGTGGCAATCCAGCAAAGTCATTGCCATGTAGGTCAGCACAGCTGGAAAGATTTCCCTGGCTACTGGCATATGGCTGTGCCTGCAGTTGCTACAAACCTCCGTAACTTTGAAACTCCGTAACTCCAACTGGCTACCAAAATAACTTCGTATATGTTTGAGGCAGAGCATCTCCCGAGGCTGGCCACAGGGAACGCCCTGAGGAGGGGCAGCCCCCGGCCGCAGCCCCTGCCCGCTGAAGGGGCGATCGCAGCTGGGCGTGTGGTGGGAATTCGTGATTTATGGAACCGCTGCGGAACCAATTGGAGATCATTTGCTGCTTTCTCATGCCTACTTTAAGAGGGACATTACAGTAAATAATGTCTGTGAAGAGGAGGAAAAAACACGCTGTGGTTTGTTTGACCTCCTTCTCCTTTTGCATCCCTTTGAAGTCGGCAAGTAAATAATTTAGGTGACGAAATCAGCACTCAACAATGTTCCTTTGTTTCTTCTGCTGCTCTACCTTCCCTTCCCACTCTCGGCCCTCCTCCCAGCCACGGCTTGGTTAGCTTGGGCAGCAAAATGGGTGTCCTGAGGAACTGCTGCTGTGCAGGGATTAAAATGTTTCCTGGGAACCTAGTGGAGTTAAACAAATTAAAATGCAATTCAAAGAAATAGTTTGCACACTGTTTATTTTTCCTTTTGCAGTAGCGCATACTGGGAAGTGGGGGAGTTCTTCCCTTGAAAAGATACACAAATTTAAAGGCCATGGAAGATTGCTGTCACTGTTTTTTCATATGATTATAGACTTGCCTTAATTTTCAGTGGTTTCTTTCATTATTTCAAAATAGTTTTTGCGGTACCCAGAAAATATTGTGAAGAAAGTAAAGCTGTACTTCTGAAAAAAACTGCCGTGTGTTTATATACATCTTTAGATGCAGGGCTCAGCCAGCTGGTCAGATGGTGTAAATGGTATCTGCCCTGAAGTCGATGGTTTGTGAAATCCCCAAATGTGTGGTCACCCCCCCCTCCACCCCTTGTGATGCCTGCAGCTCTGGGCCCCAGCACTGGTTGGGGAGGAGGACTGGGCGTACTGGCCTGCCCAGCGGTGCCTCAGGCCCATGATGTTGCCCTTCGTTTTTGCTATCTGCTTGAGCCCGCTGCCAGGGAAAGCCCAGAGGTCTGATGGCTGCCACCATTCTCTGGAGAAGTGACGGGTTTAGGTCCCAGCAGCGTGGAGCTCGCTCTCTTCCACGGTACTGGCGCAGTAACGAGCTGATGCTCTTGACCCACGTTTGGCAGCAGAGAGGTTGGAGATGAAGCGCTTGACTCTGGGTTTTACTCCCAATACCTCAGAAAGCAGCCAAGGTGCAAACTCGTTTGTGTTTGCAGCATGCGCGATTCTGTTAGTGGTGGAGGTCAGAGTAGCTGTGTGAAAACCTAAAGTGTTGTCAGATCACACCAGTGGATTTGGACAACACTTGGGAAAAAAACTTGCTTTTTCCCTGGTGTTTTCTCCTATCCCGCATGAGCAGGGAGGGCACAGGTTTGACTGGAAAGAGTTGATTTCTTTTTTAGATGCTTATCTGTTCTTATGCATAACTCAAGTCTTCTTTCAAACACGGGCGCAGAACTCCTTCTTGATTCAGTTATTATTGTATCTTTTAATAAGCTGGAGTTATTACTTCAGGGAAAGCAGCGTGGAAGACAAGACGAATCTCATTTCTCCTCATGGGGATTCTCACTGGAGCTTGCAAAGCCATACCCTCAACTCAGTGGCATTTTCTTTGCTTTGGCTGTATGCGTTTGCAGCTGTGGCTCTTCAGAAAACACTGATTTTTGGCTGAATCCAGAACTTAGGTATAAAAACTCAGTTTCCCGCTCTCTCCTCTCAAGGCAAGAAGGAGTGGGAAGGAAAAAGGGCAGGCTGGCAGCCCCCCGCCGGCTCTGCACCCCGGCCTCCTGGTGGGGTAAGGGGGCGCACCTTGTCCCAAGCACCACCATGAAGGTGAGCATCCAAAGGGATGTCAAACTGGGAGACAGGAGGCAGAGGGGGAAATAAGATTACTTCAGGGGTCTTCGTCCCAGTGGGAAGGGATCAGCAGCCAAGGGGCAGCAGGTAGCAGGAGTCTGCAGCCGGGGAGGCAGAGGGAGAAACGGTGCCCAATGCGGCACGTGCAGAGGGGCAGGAGAGGGCAGGAGGCTGCTGGCTCTGTGCATGAGCACGCCTAGGTAGAACATGTATTTAGCACTGGAGCCAGTCCAAGACCGTTATTAATTGCTTACTGAGGGTGAATCAGAAGGATGAAAAAGGCAGCTGTTTGCTGCCAGGATATTGTAGCAATGCTTTTGAAAATGCGCTTTTGATATCATGCTATGTAACTGGTTTGTAGTTGGCGGTGTAAACATGCTTTAGTGAAAGGTGCAGCGCATGGAAACCTTTTACAGCAGTTATTTGAGAAACTTTAATTGCTTACTGAGGGTGAATCAGAAGGATGAAAAAGGCAGCTGTTTGCTGCCAGGATATTGTAGCAATGCTTTTGAAAATGCGCTTTTGATATCATGCTATGTAACTGGTTTGTAGTTGCAGCAGTTATTTGAGAAACTGTGGCCTCTTCTCTAACTAAGAGGGTGATCACTGAGTGCTTGGATGAAGGCACTGTGCACATCCAGTCGTGAGTGTGAGCGAGGAGTGGGAACGCCCAGGGAGCACAGGGGTGAGCTTAGGCATTGGGCTTGGGAAGAGATGGGAGGAGAGAGTCAGCCCAGCCAGGTGATTTTGGGTGGCAGGAAGGTACCTCAAGGAACCAGCATTGTTTTCAGAGATCTCTAATTTTGCTACTTCTGGGACCACCACCATTTTGCTAAAGCCACAGTATCTGTCAGGGACTGTGTCCAGGGCAGCTCATGGTGTGGGGCCAGAGCTTGTTCGTGGGCATCGATTTCATCACCTACATCCTTCCTGGGCAGGTTAGATCCTGGAGAGGGCCCTCCTGCCCATGAGCCTGCAGCTGTGGTCAGACCCAGCCCAGACGCAGCTGCCTGGAGATACTCCTTCATCTTGCCCCGTGCACATCCATCATGCACGTCTCTGAGGATGGGAAGTGGTGCTACCTGCCACCCACCTGGTACCTCCTCTCGCCCTCTCCGCATGGACGTGCACCAGTGTCCCCCAGAGGGGTCCCAGATTTGGTTTCACATGCGTGAGCTACTCCCGGCGAGCACCGTGCGAGAGAGGGCAAGGTGCAAGTGGTGTGCCTGCTGCTGTGGCAGAAGGTGACAGTCCTGGTTCTCACTTCTCGGGGAGTTATTTCCATCGTCTGCCACAGGAGACTATTTTTATCTGTGGTAAACAGCCTTAATTCCAGCGCCGTGTGATCTTTGGTACAACCTGAGTGTAGGCCAACAGGCGGGTGCCCACAATCCAGAGACCATGATCTTGATCTTGATTCAAATGCCCGCGGGAACTCAGTTTACAAAGCATGTTTGATGTGCTTTTAGTAACTCCTGGTGCTGAGGAGCAATTTTATTAAATCCCAGCGTGTTTAGACTTTCTGGCTGCTGAATGCCCTGTGCTCAAATGTTTTACTTTGCTCCTGTCCAGTGAGAAGTGATGAAACCTGGATGTCTGAGGCAAGGCTGCCAGCTTCTTGCCAAATGGGGTGATAGCAAGCAGTTCTCAGAAGTAATGCTAAGTGAAAATTTAGTGTTAGCAAGAAGTCCTGAGTTGAACTGACAGGTTGAATACACATATTTCCAGCCAGAAGAGGTGTGGCTATAGAAAAGTGTGTGACATCAGGTATGTAAATCATAGTTTTCATAAGGACAAGCATGTTTTAAGCTCAATGTATCTGAGGTTTGGCCAATACATTTCTACTGGAAATCAAAATTTCATGTGGAAAATAATTATAAGAACAAAACTAATGGTAATATTGTTCACATTTTTCATTTGAAAATGTGAACGAGGATACGTTTTGAATTCCTTACAATTTGCCCCCATTTCCAAGCCCTTGTGGGGTTATGTTTATTAGTTTTTTACTACATTTAGTCATCAAATCTCTCTTTGAATGAATGATCAGATCCCAAGTTTTATTCTGCCTTCCCTCTATACCTTCAGGCTCCTTCCCTAGGGTGCATTTTCCAGCAAATTTCAGTGTAAGATTTTTCTTACCTCTGGTAATCTTGCTGAGGAAACTCAAAACTTAGAGCTGCAATCAGGCTTCTCACTAAGAAGTAATAGTTACTGGGACTCGGTCTGACTTTTTGGCCATTGCTTGGGTTCTTGTGGCGCACAAGCTTTTGTCATGACCTCTTCCTTTGAGGGAGGCAGGCAGAACAGAGGCAGCAAGGGACATGACGGGTGCAGGATGATGCATCAGTTGGAGTGTTTGGATGGCCATGCTTCACCAGTGAAAAGTCGGAAAATAGCATTTATGCTTTCTTAGCTCAAAAGATGTTCTGGTGCTAATATGTTTCAGTGCTGGCTCAAAGGCAGATTTTAAAAAAAGGAGTTTCCCGGGGAACGAGACCTCATATAACCTCAACAGAGGAGGGTGGCAGGCTGAGGGCTCTGGTGCACAGTTTTGCCTGTACACTTTCTGCAGAAATGTAATGTTTTGTGACCTGGACAGCTGTCAGGGTCTTACCATGACAGCAATGCCTTTTCAGCTTTTTGAGGAGAGTTTTGTACCAGAAAGGACCCCTGGGCTTGTACCGAGGTGACACAGGCCAGAACGTAGCCCAGCAAGATGAAGACTATGTGAACACTGGACTTTTCATTTTAAGGAGATCATCCCCGTGACATTTTGTTGTGCTTGTGTAACTTTTTCCTTTGTTTTCCCTTTTCTTTCCCAATAAGGAAGAGTTGCAAACCAAGCTCCAGACTGTAGTTACTTTATTTTCATCAGCCCAGCTAAAGTAAATATGTATTGTTAGAAACATGCAGTTTAAATTAAAGGCCACGGACAGTTCTTTTTTACTAAACAGCAGCCAGGTTGTCCTGTGTCCTGCTGGAAGTGATCTGGTTTTACACTGCCTGGACCTCTGTGGACCCCTCTCTGTGTTCAGAAAGTTGATAGCTCATGTACTGTGTTGCTCCTTATATTTTTATTCCTGCCGCAGAAAGTTTCCATTAAAAAGATGATTTGCTCAAGAGGCCAGTTTGCTTTTCATCTTGAGTATATTCCCATGCATGCTGAAATCAACAGAGCTTGGATAACAAACTTGAGCAACAGATGTTTTTTAAAGCGTGTGAGCGAGGAGATCTGAAAAACCATATTTCATATGTTTTATGGTGATATGATTTTGGATCTGTGTCTCCTATTCACCTCTATTCCAAGCGTGAACCTGCGACAAAATTAAATAGCAGGCAGTAAAGCTAGTAATAATGATAAAGCTTCAAAATAAAGGCTGTTGCTTGTGAAAAAGCAGTTGAGTGAGTTGGATAAAATGGCAGTGTAATTATATAGTAGCGAGTCAAAGTTTGATAGCCTGAAGCTTATCTTTGCACAGCATGCCACTTTCCCCCCAGCCCCCAGTATGGCACGTTTCTTTATCAACACTTCGTTCCTAGTTGTTCACCTTCAAATAATCTTATCAAATCTTAAGTTTGTTCCTCCTAGTGATTGTGGAAGGAAATTCAGAAAGTAATTAAAATGAACAGACCAAAGCAGTTTAACCAAAATATCCCCAAAAGTAAAATTTTGTGCAGCTAAAGTGAACATTGTGAATTCCCAGCTCTGCAGGATTCTTTATTTTATGAACTCTTCTAGGACTAACTTCAATTTTGCAGTGATAACGGTTGATGGTATACAAGACTCCTATGTAAAGAGTGCCTATGTCCTAACTGACCTAAAACTGAGGACTGCCTGTACGTATGGCACTGGTTCCACTATTGCAATAGTTTCTGGGTTTTGGAAGATTCAGCAGAATGAAAAGGCTTAAGCTTTAATATGTAAATTTTAATTTACTAGTACACTTTTAAATAGTTCACCAAAATTTGCTTCCTTTAGTAGTCAAGGTCTCTTATCTGATACCTGCTTCCTTCCCCTCCGTGGATGCTTCCTGTTTTCCATGTCAGTCCCCACACCCCACCATGCATTTCCATGCGCCTTTTCCTGTTGTCACACGTTCCTCTTGCAGCTGCTCCTCAGATGCCTCCCCACCAAGGAAAGGCTCCAAAGCCGAGCTTGGCTCCTGCACAGCACCACAAAAAAACAATTTGTGGGCCCCTACCCTCATCCCTGGAGCAAGGAGGCAGCAGCGCTTGCATCTTGGGGCATGCTACTGTGCAGTAGCCTGCGTGTCATTAACCTCTTGCGTCTTCACCTTGTCCCCTGTACTTTTTGTATCGTGCAAGTGGCGAAAGAAAACCAACAGGAAAGTTAAATGAGTCAGGTCCGTGATAGTATGTAGCTAGATCGTGTCTGTGCTTTCATGTATGATTCAGTTGCCCTCTCCCTGATGGCTCTTTCTATGGAAATGAAATATGGAATGATAATTGGGAAAAAACTATTTAAGGAAGGACCCTACCTGTTACATGTGGAATTGCATCTTCAGGATTTCAGTAGGGATCGGCTGTAAAGGAGAAAGCCAGAGAGACTCTTTTTGTACAGGACTGTCAAACATGTATTAGTTCATGAGTGGTTCCAACCCTCCTCTCTACTGCTTTACAAGAGAAATATGACTGTATTTATTTTAGTTACCTATGTTCCAACAACAGCATAACTGAGGTGGAGTATTGCAAAATCCTTTTTTAAAAGCTGGAAGTGCGTGTGAGACATGGCAATGTGGCCATTATTTTCTTACACATTTTTTATTGAGAAATATGTTTTGTTTCTCTTCCTTGTTTCTTCTCCTACTGCAGGAGATGGATGTGGGCACACGGTGATGTATCAAGACAGCGGGACCCTGGCATCCAAGAACTATCCTGGGACGTACCCAAACTACACTCTTTGCGAAAAGAAAATCCAAGTGCCTGTGGGAAAACGCCTGATCTTAAAAATCGGAGACCTGGACATCGAATCACAGAAGTGCGAATCCAGCTACCTTACCATCCAGAGCTCTTCGACGTCACACGGTATGTAAAAGATAAGGCAATGGCCAATGCATGAACTGGTAAAAGTGTGAGTGAAAGCCAGCTCAGAAATGTTTGCCTGCATCTTTTCCTCCTCCTTTTCATATTCAAGTGTGTCCTTCCCAGTCTGGGAGCCGTTGCCCCTCGCACCCTCTGGTTCTGCTAAGGCTGGGGGTGCTGCCACGCTGAGGCGCCGGAGGGGCCGCTGGGGCTGTGGGGGCTTGTGCCCGGCTCTGGCACACCCACCCCACGGGCTCTGCCCCCATGCCTGTGGAGCCGTACTGCCACAGCTTTAGTACAGCAAGCACGTGGATCTGTACCAGCCCTGTACCCTCCTCCGGTAGGGGAAGAGCTGGCTCACTAACCAGGCAGAAAGGAGATGAGAAATTGGAATTGACGATCCTGCATGGCTCTCTTTCCTAGGCAGGTCAAGCCTGGGAGAGGAGAAAACCTTTATTATTGCTAGCTATTAGTCACTGATAACCTTTGCTAATGTACAGGCTTTAATACTTGCAGATATTAAATGCGTGCAGCCAGTCTGCACTCCTGCAAGAGATTTGCACAGGAAGATAAGCGAGTAAATATGCTACAGCTGTGCACTTAAAAACAACCATAACGACAACGGGATCCTCCCCAGGGGGAGCCTGAGGCCTTCCTCAAATCGTTTTTCCCAACCTGTTGTTGCTGAAACTTTGATCTGCTCTTTCTAGAAGAGTCAACCCGATTTTCACGTCAGTGCATGGACTTTTTCAGAAGTCAGATTTAAATCCTGGCAGAGGCATGGGGCTTGCAGGGACTTCCACAACACAGAAATAAACATGTGAATCACCAGTTCATAAAATTTTGCCTGCTGGGAGTGGGCTGTAGCCCTTCAGCCAGCTGAGGCTGAACGTGCTGTACCGGACTTTACAGGCAGAATGGATTCCATGGGAAGAGACGATGAAGAGATGAGCTACACAGAGCCTCTTGCAGGTTTTCCAGGTCACCCAGCTCATTGCTTGGCTGGGTGAAGTCTGTGGTTCTCCTAAGCTCGGGACTCAAAAGATATCTGAGTAGTAAGGAGGGACGATTGCCTTTCATTCATGAGCATGATAGGCCTATCACTCATCTGGTAAGATAAGATCAAGTGAGGTGTTAAAGCCTTGCTCCCAAGCGAAGGGAAAGGTAATTACTGTTCTCATGAGGGAGGTATTGCATTTTGAAACAGCCTTCACCAAGAGTGGGTTGACATCTAAGCCTTGCATAGAGCTGGATTTGAGGCATAAGGAACGTTTCTGTTCATGTGTGCTGGGATTTTTTGGTGGTGTTTACCTCATTTCAGCACTGTAATGAGTTGTGTTCACCTGAAGCAGTCTGTCTGTACTTGGCAGTAAGAGATAGGTGCTTGGTATTACATTATCGTAACTTTCAATAATTTTTATTGATGCTACCTTGACATTTCTAATCAAAGGCCTTTCTAGGAAACAAGGATAAATCGATATATTGTTTTCTGAAGTGAAAAATGAAGCTTGGAAGATGACTGAAATTCTGGCTTTTAATATATCAGCCCGAAGACATCTTCACATAGTTCAGACCTGCAGTTATTCAGCCTGTAAACACAGAATACCTGTGTGTTATGCAATCAAATCCATATAATGAATTTCTTTAAAGTATTCCCACACCCATTTTCAGACCTGATTGGTAATGTCTGATGCATGTGGACTATAATTTGTATTCTCAGTAACGAACTGCACAATTAGCAGATTTTGTTCATATCTGATTAAACAAGTTTTATAGCTTAGGTGTACATACCAACTGTAATGGTTTTTGTGGTCTGCAGCTCACTGTAGACTTTCCCACTAGCATACCTATAGAGCCTGTGCTCTACATTCAGGTAGATCCATGCAGAACAGCAACATGGAAATCATGCTACCTGCATAAATTCATGACATTGCTTGCGTTTTAAAAGACACAGGAATTCATAGGTGAGATTAGAGCTTCTGTAAGGCAGTTGTTTCCATAGTTTTGCTATAGCTCTGGGTTTCGCTATGCATTTATGTAAGCAAAAGAAGCTCTGTGAGCAAGCACTGCTAAGTCCATTCAGTCTGTTACGTGTCCTTTTAGGCAGCAGTTTCTGAGCCCAGATCTCCTCTTCGCAACCTTCCTCTCTTCATGAACATCTACAGGCAGGTCAACATCTTCCCTTTGGCCAAGAAGATACTGACCTTTGCCATCGAAATTCTTTCACAGGATGATGGAGAGTCGAAAAGATTTTGCAGGCATCGAAAACATCTGAGCAATTAAGAACTAATCTTCGCACCTTTTCTGTATTTGACCTGGGTATGAAAGCTGGCAGTGTGAGTATTACTCACGTTCCAAATTAGCTGAGCAGCCTTTACTCTTTATTTAAGAGGTTTGCAATTATAAGCCAATAAAGTCCAAAGGGAAATATGTTTTAAATACCATGCTGATCTCTTCAACTCTACAGAAAACAAGAGAGTGAATATTGGTATGCATGCAAACATCTATTGAGGAATATATCTGAAGCTTAGAAAATTGGTCAGAGGCAAAACCTAGACTATGCGCGTAAATATAAAATTAGTGTAAACAAGTCTTCAGATGACAAAGTATTGTTTTCCTTTCAGATCTCTCCCACGTGTTGTCTTTACATATAACTGATTCATTCATCATTATAACCTTCTGCTGGGATTCACGCGATACAGCAAGGAGTAACTCAATTCATGTCTGGGTATTTATGTTCCATGCAGTGAAGGGAAGCTGTCATATACAAATGAATGGATTAATTTGATTTACGTTGGCCATAACATTGGTTTCTTCACATTCATAAGTCAGTGACTACAGACTACAGACTAGACCACTTGCATGCAAGTTTTATTTAGAATCGTAGAATGCTTTGGGTTGGAAGGGACCTTTAGAGGTCACCTAGCCCAACCACCCTGCAGTGAGCCGGGACATCTTCAACTCGATCAGGTTGCTCAGAGCCCGTCCAACCTGGCCTTGAATGTTTCCAGAGATGGGGCCTCCACTGCCTCTCTGGGCATTCCTCAAATGTTGTGGACTGACACAAGAGTACTGTGAATCTAATTCCTCCCTAGAAAAGCATGTAGCTTTGTTGCATATGCCGATCTACCGAAGCCTCCCTGCTCAACTGGGACACAAATGTGACACTACAGTTCTTATCACCTATGATACTTCTCAGCTTTGATTGATCTCTGAAGGCAGCCATTGCATTTAGATATCTCCAATATTACCATCAAAAGATGGTCATTAAATAATCTTAATGAAGCTCTAAAACTGGAGACATAAGGTGGCTGAACACTATATCTCTGCGTTATTACTCTGCACACTATTTACTTCAGTGTTCACTGGACGAAAGATGCTGTAGCAAGTCTTTTCTTTCAAACTGTTTAGCTTTGTACGCAGACTTAGATGTGAAAATATTAATCATGGGCCAGCAAAGGTAGTCTAATATCAGTTTTAGTGAAACTGAGTCAGCTTTGTCTGACAAGCCTTTAAATACTAACACAGCTTTGCACTTGTTTTCTCTAGGAGAAATAAATAGATGATAATATTCTCTTTCAAAGGAATAGCTTTGCACTGGATGAAAATACGGGGGGGGTTGTCCCATAAAAGGCATCTAGAATAAAAATTAATATGAAGGATGACCTCACAGTATAGACAAGGTGCAACCTTTACTGAAATGCTTTTTGTCTTGAGTTAATTGCATTATCTGAACATATTAAAAATACTGAGCTTTGAATAAGAGCTTCTGATTTTTTAATTAGTTAAAGGGATATGTGAAAACAAGATTAACCAAGTGGTCCCTGTGGTTCTCAAGAACACAACTTGCACTGCGTATGAAGGTGTAACAAAAATTTTTTAAAAGTTCAACAGGAACTGCTCTTAGTCAGCTTCTTTTCATGTCTTTATCAGATTTCTGTACCTCTTTTGACCCTTTTTTCTGCTTTTTTCCCCTCTTTTTCCCCAACTAATGGCTTAGTATTTTTTCCCTTAGTTTTGTGAGGTGATCATCAGTCTTGACTGGAGGGAGAGATTAAAGAAGAGATAAGTGCCTACTTACTTCTCCATTCACTTGCAGTCAGTAGGAGGTTGATGTGTTCCTCTGGGGTGGATGTCAGATCTGCTGAGTGACTAGTAATAATTTGGAGAGTTAGTGCAGTTAACTTGTTCTTGCATAATTTACAGCCAGGAACTAGCGTGAAATAGAGAAATTACTGAAAATGCCTTCTCCTCCGTGCACCCCGTCACGAAGGGCTGTTAGACGAATTGAGCATTTACTGGTGTGTGAGTCTCTGATGGCTGTTGAGAGTGAGTGTGCACAGTGTGTGTGTGCATACGTGTGTGTGTGTGCATACGTGTGTGTGTCTGCGTGCAGAAGAACCAAGCGCCTTTGGATGCCTCCTACCTGTCATCATGACTCGAGGGGATTCATCAAACCAGTCTTTCCTTATTGTGCATTGTAATAAATATCTTGCTTGAATAAAGGGTGTGTCCAAGTTTCTTTTTCACCCCTCAAAGGAAACTTGTTATTACAGTATTGTTTATGGTATTTGAGGAAATCCAGTGAAATGCCCAGACAAGTTCTTGCCGAAGATCAAGTCAAGCAGTTTCTTAACAGTCAGAACTCTTCTAACAGTTGGGTTTCGCCTGAGTGGTTGCAGTATCCCGAGGTTTCAGCTTTGGAAAGATTTATGCAATGAAGAATGTCTGCTTTTCTTTTATCAAATGAAGTCTTTTTTCCTCTTAGCTGCATAAAGTGCATTGTGTATTTTTTTCCTGTGGTTTTTGTTAAACAGCTACAGCTCTTTACTAACAATTCCTAACTGGTGCTGTGTTTGTGTCTTTGGCTTTGGCTAAAACCGCAGGCATGTTAGAATTGGGGGATCTCACCTGAGGTCAAGCAGGCAGACCTACAGTTGGTGCAGGCAGCCAAGTCCCTCCCTTTTTAAATTGTAATTACTTCTCCAGCCTGACTCTACTTGGATGCTTTTTTCTTTCCTTTATCACAGTCTTTGCCAACCCTTTGGAAACGCTAACTGAAAGTTGTATTTGTTTTTCCTAAAACAAGAAACGCTTACCACTCAGTCTGAGGTCAGACTATGTTGCACAGAGTTAAATGTTGAATAACTGGGCTATCTCATCCTGACAAACAAATGTGACTACTCTGTCAACTCGTATCTACTGAGTATTAAACACACCTTCCCCATGTCCTGCAGAGAAGGGCATGGAGCAGCACTTTTGTCTCCTGGCGCATCCTTGCTGGGTGATGTTGGTTATCCCTGAGTGTGGTGGCAGGGTTGGAGCGAAGAAGAGGCCTCTCTCTCACTCTCCCCTCCTTGACAGGAGTTACTGCTTAGGGAAGTGAAGCATTTGTGTGAACGTGGGATGGAGACGAATTTCAAGAATGCAGCTGTTTTCATACAACAGATCCTTGCTGGTTTTGTGAGCTGTTTGTGGAAGACTTGCACTCTGGCTGAGTTTTTATCTCTGAGGTGAAGCAAGCATAATCCAAGTTTGTCACATCCCCTGTCCTTCCCCAGCTACTGAGGTACTTCTAAATTGCTTTTTTTGAGAAAAGGCTATGAAATGTGAGGATCACAATTTAAAACATTCTTTTCCCCAAACAAACTCCTTAGGAAATGGTAATCCTGGAGAGGCAGATCTATGGGATCGTTGCTACACGTTACTTGCCAGCCATGCCTTACTCTGCAAAACTAATGTTAAAGAAAAGGGAGAAGATTCCCTGTTGAAGAGGGGACGTTACAAGTTGATATCTAAACTGAGTTTCTTAAAGACCTCTGCAGATTTCAAACTCCAGGTTTCAAATGACGTTGAGGAGTTTGAAAGCAGAACGAGCAGAATGAACCCGACATGCAGTAGCTATAGCGGGACAGAATTGCTTTTAAAAGGAAGCAAAAGTCTTACAGAAGAGGCAGAAAATACTAAGAACTACAGAAGCAACCAGCATGTAGGCATTGCCAGCTGGTGTGAGAGAAGAGTCCTCTAGGCACAGCGCTTCTTAAGGGAAGTAGGAAAAATAAAGGAACATAATTCAACAAAGCAATTTCAGGAAATATGCCAGAGCCTCGTTGACAGTAGAAGTAAACTAGACTTCATAAACCCAGACAATGCTGTAAAGATCATCAGATCTGCAAAACAACACTATTATGAAAAAGACAAAAGGAGAAGACTATTGCTAACATTTAAAAAATAAACAACGTGTAAAATAATCTCTTCAGTCTCCAGGCGAGCCAGCCAAAGGATATCCATGAGACAACTTACCATGTATCTTGCAGGATGTTAATACTGCTTGGAGACAGTGATTCCAAAAGAAAGTATTTGATTTAAGCCACTTAAACCATACCAACAGATCAGGAATTCTGGACGAAAGGCATTAAATGTTAGTTTAATTATAGAGAATATTAAATTAGGTACAGTCAAAATCCCTATGCCCATAATAGCTTTCCTGCAAAATTGCATATATATGTGTGTGTGTATATATAAATATATATATATATATATGTAAAAGAATCTAGAGTGAACAGACGGAACCACAGCTGGGTCAACTCATTAATGAACCACGGAAAGAAGAAAAGGCCCTGGCATCTAGATGCATTGATACTGAAATATGGAGAACACCTACTCAGTTTCATGACATGTAACACATCTGTTTATTAAATCAAACTCTTTTCTTTGTTCTTAGTAAACAGACCAAATAATCCTGCCTACTTACCCTAGCAGAGCTCCAGCCGAGTCGCTCTGACAGGAAACGGGGAGAGAGATCAGCATTCAGGACTCGTTTTTCCGGCCGAATATGCAAAACAACCCACCTCACAACTCACGTTAGAAGATGAAAAACTGATAATGTGATCTGACAGTCCACAAAAGGGGTCTTAAAAAACTTTTGGCTTAGTCCCAGGCTTAGGAATTAAATATTTATCCAGAGTCAAGTCCAAATGCTGCTGTAAAAGTTAACAGGAGCCTGTAAACAAGTTTCTCCCTTTCATCCCAGACACAAACCAAGGCTTTCTCCATCATCCCTCCTCTCCACTATGGTTGTACAGTATTCATACAGACAGCCTGGGGAAATCGATAAATCCTAGGTGGAATGGACAGAGCAGGCAGGGAACACATATGAGTTTTAAAAGCAGATGATAAAGTAGTATTTTTGCCACCTCAATTGCAAGTGGAAAATACTGACTGGTAAATACAGCATTCAGATGAAGTCTAATGTCTACAGATGCTGATTCGTTTTAATCTTCTAATGTCTATAAAACATCACAATACATGTATTCAAGGTAATAGGTAAGTCAATGGAGAGCAAATCTGCTGGGCATTACTCTGTATGTAAAAAGTGCATCTAATTCAGGCATACCACAAGCTGAAATGCAGGGATCCTGGGAGACAATCTTTTCACTTCTGGCTTTGCAACATCAAAGCAAATGGAGGACTGCTGTATGGAAGCGCATAGGAAAGAGTACATGTGGTTAAAAACATAGACATTTTTCTAAAGGAAATTAGAAAACAGACAAAAGTGTAAAATTCTCTCATCAGTCAAAACCAAACCTGAAGAATTGTCTTGACCCTGAAACAATTTTATTTTCTAAGCATTACCTGTTGTCGCCCTAGGGAATTTCTTAGAAGACCATCAGTGTTAAATAAATTGATTAGAGGCAAAATGAGAATCTGAGGTTAAAAAGGCCACTCTGCAAAATCTTGGCAAAGTGGAGTGAAATGCTGCTAAACCTAAACCAATGTTATTGGGTAAATCAAATCAGAAAGCTGCTTACACTGGTCATTTTAAACACAATAAGCACTGAAAAGAGTGGACTAACACGCTTTCCTAAAAACAGACTGCAAATGTGTCTAGTTCTTCCAGAAAAGAACCTCTAAGCCAAATTGATATCTGATCGGTTTCTTGAAGAACAGAAAGAGAGGGGTGAGATAATGCTTAGCCTTTTTTCTAAACCTTGCCTCTCAGTGCTTATTTCTGTATTTTGATAGCACGGGAATAAACCGCTAGATCTCGGGCAAGTCTGAAGACCTGGCAGTATAGTGCTGATCTGTATTACCTGCATTATTGAGAAGAAAGCTGTTGAAATATTTTGCAGGGCTTTCTCAGTTTGCAGCAAGAGAACAAGTGAATGTTTTGTAGTATTAATAAATGCCTTTTTTTTTCTCCCCCAAATCTACCCGGAAAACTGATAATCTTTTGGAAAATATTCGTCCCTTCACTGGATACTGTTTCTTGCTTCTGTGTGCTCTAAGGAATTAGTCCTAGGCCCCCTTAGTTTTGAGCTACCTATGGGAGTCTCTCGGTACACCAGAACTGCTTTTGGCAGAAGACAACCATAGCCTGGTAACCCGTCTTGGATTTACAACTCAGCAGTAGAAACTTTTCTTTAGGCATTGCACGCTGATTTCTTAAGCTGATTGGTTTTGAATTTTTGGCTTTTGTTTGGATTATACAACTCTCTGCATCTAGACTTTTTTATTTTATTGTATTGTTTTTGCTTCTGACAGGTGTGATTTGTTTGTATAATTACCTGGAACGTATGTAGACTTGCTATAGGAGGCAGCACGTAGCCCCGATCCAGCCAGTGTGTGGCTGAGTGAATCAGCCATCTAAATTATACCCGCGGAGCAGATAGGTCGCTGCCAGCCACTGTGAGGCAGAAAGCCAAAGAGCACTTGTGAGAAAATATGTAGGGACAGTCCTTGAGAGAAGAAAAGGACTGAAGCTTTCTCGGGTGTTTTATTTTGAAGAAATTCAATGCCTCCCTGTTGTCTTCCCCTTTCTCTGTCTCTGGGGAAAAAAAAAAAAATCTAAGTTAGCACTTTACTTCTCCCACTGCAATCTGACACAAAAGACCTTCTCAAATAAATCACTCGTGCAGTTGTCTGGTATGACACAGTGTCAGATGCTGTCTTTTTGATAAGTTCATTTTCTAAGCAATTTGTTTAACCCTTTTTATAGACATTGTTTTCTCTGACTAAGTCGTGAGTCATTTTCAACACATGAGTACTCCAGGGAAATGTCACACTCATCGCTTTTTTCTCTGCCTGCCTTGCTTCACCACACGATTTTTGTAAGCCAAGAGGCAGATTTCCTCTCCTCCTTTGGTTTGTCCCATTCTGCTGACAACTGGCTGTCGTTGGCTCCGATAGGGCTACTCTATAGGCTGATCTTATAGTTGTTGTAAGGCCAGTGAAGTATTTGGGAAAAAAACCCCCCCCAAGGAGCCCATTAGGAAGGGTACCACTCATCACATCTGTGCTGTGATTGCAATTTCTTGTATCTCAGAAGTCAGTTCCAAGTTGCCCTAAAGGAGCCACCACCACTAAAAATGAGGTTGTCTAGGAAAAAATCCAAGTGGTCCTTTTTCCTCCCAAGGACTTGCTTTAGGATCCAAAAGCTGTCGTTCACCAGAACAGATGGGTTGAGGGCTTGTAAAGGGTCTTGTTTGTTTTTTTTCTCTTGGGAAAAACCCCCTGTTTGCCATTTTACAAAACCCTCTTCTTAGCAGTTTATACAGGAAGCATCCTCATAAATTCAAAAAAGCGAACCCAAACTGCTTCGGATTTTCTGTGTCATCGGTGCCTGAGGGCAGCCAGGGACCAAGTGTTTGCACCCAGGTGTGGTGACAGAAGGCAAGAGCAAAGACTGTGGCAATCTCAAAAGAAAGCTCCCCTGGGGAACTGACATCTGATGAAGCAAATGTAATTATTGAGAGTCCCGGGCATGCCTGCTGTCACAAGAAAGGAGTGTCCCAAAGACTGTTCCAAGATAGCGCAGTTGGTAGCTATAAACCCCTTATCTAATTCAATGTAAGCTCAAGGCTCTTGTCTCCCTGCCCCACTCCCTTCATCTTCCCCTTTCTCTCCCTCTCTTTTTTGTTTAAAGCTCCAGAGACTTGAACTGTATGCTTCAATGGTCTGATGATGTTTTTGAAAGGAAAATAAATTAGGAAGTTTTCTGAGTAAAGTGGTAGTAAACTTGTAGTACAGTTTGGCTTGTGGCACTCCTTGAAAACCAGGTACCCAGTTTGTGATCTTCATCTGTCCTGAATGGCTGCCGTGCTACAGCAGCATGAGCTGTACGCGCCCGGAGAGAGTTTATCTAGGGGACCCTGTGCAGATCTCCTGGATTGCCTTTGAATGTTCTGTTCTTTTCTCTAATGAGTTGCTGCTGGTTGTAAGCATGCTGCACTTCAAAGGCCGAAGGGCATTAATCATTCTCTTAAGGCTTATGTGATGAGAGACATGGATGCTGGAATTGCAACCACAGAGAGACAGTTGGCTCCTGGCCACTCCTTGTCAGGGTAACTTCGGAGCTCATACCCATAAAGGACTGAAGCCAAAGCCCTTTTGTCAACATTTGGATTGGGACTGAAGGAGAATGAGCGTGTTATGAAACTTCACTAATCACGGAAATATTCCAGTCTAATTATGTCATCTAAACTTTTGAAATCTTCTCTGTTCTGTCTGTAGGGCCATACTGTGGTAATGTGATGCCCGTCCCCAAAGAAATCATTCTGGATAGCAATGAAGCGACTATTCACTTTGAGAGCGGATCCCACGTGTCGGGACGAGGCTTTCTGTTGTCCTATGCCAGCAGCGATCATCCAGGTAAAGTGAAATCCAAAAGCACTGTTTCTTAAAGGATTAGTGGCATAGCCCCTGCTATTTCATTATCTTTTCTCCACACATAGACTTTAGCCCAAATGTTTGGTCCTAAATATTTCCGGATTAGCGTGAACCATGACATTTTTAATAGTATGTGTGCAAGAAGCAGCTGTAATATTAACCAGATATAATAGCTGCTGAAATCCTACCTAGGCAATTTGCAATGCAGGCCCAGTGAAAGAGAAAATTAGTACCTTCTCCTTGAAGCTCCACTGTATTCTGGGCTCCAGCATCTACCACACAGTGATGGGATGAAGGGACAGGAGAGATTAAGAGTTGATTCCTGCATTTAATATTTTGTGGGCTCTGTGCAACTTTGTTGAAGGTGTAAAATGTAAGAAGAGTATAAGTATTATACAGAGAAATCTTTAAATGTAATTTCATGTGTAGCCAAGTATTTGCCTGTATTTCTATGTCCTGCAATGGGGACTGACATTTGTAAACTTTTCACAGATCTGATAACGTGTTTGGAACGAGCAAACCACTACACAAAGGCTGAATACAGGTAAAGAGAGTTCGCAGCAATCTGCGCTTCGGCTTGCTTTGTGGTAGCTGTCATCAGGTCCATTTGTTAGGAAATGGCATATAAGGCAGGTATGGTCTTTGGTTTTCTGGAGAAGTGCATTTTTCTGAGCTCTGATGCTGTAATAGTCCGAGGCCTGGGTGTGAGCAGCAGTAGTGCTGAATGGAAGTCTGCGACCCAGAAAGACGAGGGGATAGAGTTACAGAGCAAGTCTCATTTGGGCATACATATACATAGGATATGTAAAAAGAGTTTCCACTTTGAAATTCAAAGTAGCCACAAATTCCAGTGCTGCTTCTGGGAACAGATCACGCCCCAGCTGATACAAGATTATCTGAGGACAAGCTATAATTTCTTGGTTCCTTGAACCTTGTGATAGGATTTGAAATGGTAATAAATTGTGCTCTTCTGGCTGCTGCCTGGATGCGCGTGTAGGCTTCTTATCTGGGCTGTGCTGAAAACTCGTGTGGTAGGATTCCTGGAACGAGAGAATTAAACACAAATGGCCTTGCAAAACTGCTTTTCTAGTTCTTTGTGTGCTGCTCTGTGCAGTCCACTCATGAACTCAAGGGCCGGTTTATTTACCTCCTAGCCTTGCTACCAGACCATCAGCCAGAACTTACTGCTAAAACATGTATTGGTTTGAGAGCATTTCTTTTGTGCGAGTTTGTTTCTATGTATTGTCGCTACAGTTCGTATTTTAAACAAGCCTCTCTTCTCTCCCTACAGCAGATACTGTCCTGCTGGCTGCAGAGACGTAGCAGGTGACATTTCTGGGAATATCGGAGAAGGATACAGAGATGTAAGTACACAGGATAACGAGGGGAAATTTATAAAGACAGAAGAGAGAAGCATAGCACAAAGTGGTCTCAACTTTTGCTGCTTGACTTTTGCCAGTAGTTCTTCCTGGCGGTGTTAGATATACCTTTTATTATCAGTATATGAGTATGTTATCAGTATATAAGCACACAGAGATGATTTTCAAACAGACCAATCAATTGTGTGAGAACAAAGTCTACTGACTTGTGGCTTCTGGCTTTCTGGAGAAACCCTGCATAGGGCTTGTGCCTCTTGAGGCAGTGCTCATCCATGTACTAAATGCTCCTATGACTTCAGCTTTTACTTGTCTGGAGTCCACGCGTGTTTCTTTTCTAAAGTTATCTCTTGTAGGAAAAAAATTACATTTCAGTAACATGCAGGTTTTCTTTAAGATTATGCCTGCAGGATCCCAGCAATCTGCTCTGAGATGAAATAAATATTATACGCTGCCTCATCACATCCCACTGATAACTGCCAACCTCTTGGGTTGTTTTAACTGCTCGTCCTTTAAAGCAGAGACATTGCCTGTGCAGTTGCATTTATCCACGGTTGATATCACACAGTGCTCTGCCCTCCCTGTGCCCCTCACCCCAGCTCCCCTCCTGTCATGCCTGTGGAATCTTTACGTCTCTCACGGGTGGAGCACGTTCAATCATACCCCTGCAGTAAAATCCCACCCTATCGCAAATAGAGCAGTTGCTGAGTTTCCAAAAAGTCAGTGTTCACGTTCAACCTGTTCGTCCAGTTATTCGAGCACGCGGTCCAGCCCGGAAAGCGGCAGAGCTGAAGAAACAGAAATGCCACCTTAACCTTCTCATTAGCTGGAGTTATTCCTGCCCTTCGTTTGGGTGATTAGGGAAGAAAAGCAGCACGTGGTATGACCTCATGCAGATCTTATCTGCGCTGAGGAATTTTTTGAAAGGAATTTTTTGAAAGGAATTTTTTGAAAGAAATTTCCCCTCCTTGTTAAGGGTGATTCAGCTTTTCTGATGGGCAGGACTTGCGGGGCTCCCCTGGAGCCCTGCTGCCTTCGTGTGTCCCCCCTCCCAGCCCTCCCTGGAGGGGACAGCCAGGCGGCCCAGCTTGCCCAGTGGCGTAGCCCCTGGGAACATCTCCTCTGCACCGCTCTGCTGGCCGCTCTCTGCTCTGTCCTAGCCCTGCAGTGCGTTATTGCCACGTAGTTGGCACACAAGTTGTCCTGCCTGTATTCTTCAGTGTGATCCCACCTGAGATACTGGCAAACGGGCTCTACTTAAAACCCAGCAGCAGCTAGTCAACAGATAGCCAAATCCCCTAATGTATGCCGTAACTCAAATCCTGAGGCGCAGCGATAGGTAGGTCTGCCTTTGGGCAAGTCCATCAAGTAATTATCATCTTCTCTTTGCAAAGAAGAGTTGCCTTGCCTTTGACTTTCTTTTCCTGAGGAGTGGCACGATACTTATTAGGTTAAAACCTTACAGCACTGCTGCTACAGAAGCAGATTATTTGCTTTTTCATTTGGAAAAAAAAAAAGGTGACTTCTGGAAATAGAAGTATTTTTTTCAAAGACCGCT
>NW_009260616.1:3116476-3144373 GCF_000687185.1 Egretta garzetta
CCGACGAGCTGGGCGGCCAGATCAGCGTCACCCAGCAGAAGGGCATCAGCCGCTACGAAGGCGTCGTCGCCAACGGCGTCCCCTCGCACGAGTGAGTACCCCTGGCCCCGGAGCAGCCCCCGGGGAACTGCCCAGGTCAGCAGAAGCCGGTGGGGACGCTCTTTTGGGAAGGAAAAGGTGTTAGTTGTGGGTCTAGGGGGTTTTGGGGCTGTGTCTCTATGGCTTTATTACAATGGCATTGGCATCGGCTATAGGAAAATGTTCCAAGTTTTGGCTCTATTCCATGTAGGGCAGTATTTTCTTTTTTTTTTTTTTTTTCTTCTTTCCCTTCCAAAACATATTTGCAAATTACTTTGTTAACAGATACATGAAAGTAAGATGTTCGGCAACAAACACCTTTAATCGATGTGCTAATAAATCATGATAAATTCATGTTGAAGTTTAAAAAAAGCTAGGAAGAATGAATAAATAAAAAGTGCCGTTGAGCCACAGGGGATTTAATGAACAACTTCTTAAACATTGTGCTTTTGACATGTTCAGAGTTTTCTTTTAGAATATTTATAGCAAGGGTGTTATATTTACCACTTATCTTCTGACTTTTAATTGTGCTGTTGTTGAAGTAGAAATAAATCCTCTAATCTCTATCCAGCACAGAAAGCCCTTCCAGCAACTGCCTCTGTCATCCTGTTGGTTTATATTTTTTAATTTTTAAATGTTATCTGGATTTTACATGAGGCTTTTTTTATTTTTTGTAGGAAGGGAAATCTCCTCAGTCCCATAGCCTACAAGAGCTAAGGGATTATGACTTTTTTGCATTTCTGTCCTGTTTTCCCCATGATTTCTCCACATCATCCTGACAATTTTACAGTCATGGTTTCATTCATGAAAAAAAAAAAAGCATTCATTTGGTTGGTAACTGTGCTTAAACTTCAGCACAGATTGAAATGCTCCGTATACAATGGCACTGGAGTATACAAAGCTGGGTAGCATGTAGATCACTAGTGGAAGGCCTGTAAAGTGTAAATATCTTCCATTTTTCTTACACATGTTCCTTGCCTAAGTTAATTGCCTAAGAAAATGAATATAGACTTGTCTCAAGCAAAGCACGACTGAGAGCTCAGCTCAGGCACCAAGCCCTTCCATAAAACAAAGAATACAAATTCTTTCCATCACACATGCCGGCTTAGTGAATCCCTAATGTAAATATTTTGTGCCTTAACTAAAGATGTTACAGAACCATTTACATACATTCATACCTTTGTGATCCTTGAGAATCCCAGGAGGCGTAACTCAGACAGTAGCGCACAAAATGTTATAATGAAAGGCAGCTGGGATTCCCATTTGTATTTTTTTCAAGTATGAGAGCTAGTGGGCAACGAATGAAGCGTAGAAGACAGCAAATGTACATGTGCTGGGAGAAAACACTGTTTGCATAATTAACCCCTCGCCCTAACTGCCAAGCGTCCTTTTAATGTTCCTATTCACAAAATATCCTATACATTTCACGTGAGCCCTAGAAGTACTCGAAGAGACGGAAACTTGTCTCTGTTTTGTCAAGTGAGTTTCCAGGCTTGGAGCCAGCCTCCAGGGCTGGGATGTGGCCCATTTAATGTGAGTCCCTGGAGAGAGCACCCTGAGGGGGAGTGCAGCACCCTCGGCTCTCCGGGGCGGAGAGGGGCACTGCTCCAGCGTGATGTACATCTCGAAGGGACCAAGTTGCCCTGAGGAGACAACAGTCACTTTCTACAGATTATACAGGGAGCCACAGGTAAATGGGCTCATACTGTGTCGGATGCCTGCAAACTAGATGGCACAGACGTCAAGAGAAATGGGAGTGTGAGCACAGCGCTTCCCGGGATGCTTCTGCTGCTCCTGGCAGCTGGGACAGTCCCAAGAGCAGATGAACTGCTGGTGCGAGCCCGTTATCCCAGGAGAGGAAAACTGGAGGATGCAGGGAAATAATTTTCTTTCAAAACATGAAAAAGTGATCCTAGAAACAGTGGGCCTATTTACAAAAAAAATGAACCAACGCATTTCATGCTTTAAAAAGGCTTTTGTAAGAGGCATTTCCAGCGCTGCACGACGACCCTGTCCTCAGGATACCTACACACTGCAAGAAATTCCTGCGCAGCAGCCAGTGCTGGCGAGAAAAAAACCCAGTGCTTAGGCAGCACTGCTTTAAGAGCTTTTTAGACTCCCTTAAATAAAAGCTTACTCAAGTTTTTAAAATCTCATTTATAGTGGCTTTTGGTATTAAAGATTTAAATTATTTAGTGACTTGAGCCGAAATTGACCTCATCAAAAGCTGCTGCTGGAGTGCATCGAGCTGCTAAATACAGGACAAGGGGTAATGGTTTTAAACTAAAACACGGTAGGTTTAGACTAGATATAAGGAAGAAATTCTTTACAATGAGGGTGGTGAAACACTGGAACGGGTTGCCCAGAGAGGCAGTGGAGGCCCCATCCCTGGAAACATTTAAGGCCAGGTTGGACGGGGCTCTGAGCAGCCTGATCTAGTGAGCAGTGTCCCTGCTCCTGCGGGGGGGTTGGACTAGATGACCTCTAGGGGTCTCCTCCAACCCAAAACATTCTGTGATTCTATACCTGCGTTGTAACGTGATGGTGGAGGTACAGTGGCTTGCTCCCCAGCCCTCAGAAGCTGACCTTGCCCTCCCTGACTCTGGGTGCTTGTTATGCTCCAGCATCCCTGAGGTTTTCGCTTCTCATGATCCATGCGTGGACCTGCACCGCAAATGCTATAATGAAGATCAAGTGGCTGGATTTATTGGGCAGTCCTGATACCCCAGGACAAACATATGGGGGGGCTGGGTGTTAATTTTGTAATGTGACCTGCCCTGTGACTACATCTGCGCATGTGACATCATCTGTCTTTGAAAATGGAGGAGACCGCGTGCTCGTGAATTGTGAAAGATGAGAGTTGGGGTTAACCTGCACTGCTTATGAAAGGCTTGCTTGAGACTGACTCTGGAGAAAAAAAAAAAAAAAAAAGATTTGGTGCTAACAGAAACTTATTGTGGGAAGCAGCATCCTTTTTTTTGCAGAGCCACTGGCACAGGTCTCCTGTGCAGTCCTGCCACCGGTACTGTTGGCTAGGCAGGATCCTGCAGGTTGTCAGGAAAATGAGGAGCACGGGGTGATACCATCCCTTAAAGGACAAAGTGAAATTTGTGTGACAAATGCCACCTGTCACATTAGGGAACTGATGAATTACCACTGACTGAATTAGTTTGTCCTCTTCAGTGACTTGCAGACTTATATTTCAGAAATATTTCAGCATGATTTCGTAGCTTTATAGACCTTAGAAATGCTAACCTCCTCCCTTTCTTTGCTAAAATTGCAGACCCCTGTTTGAAAGGGATCTTGGTGACTTTTTTATTACAGCACATTATCTCATAAATAAGTATCAGAGGAGCGCTGTGATTTCTGTTTTGGGTAGGTTTTACTGTGGGATTTTATTTTCTTCTTTCCTCTTGAAATGGATTGCTTTGTATTCACTAAGAAAGCAAAAATTGTTTTGGCTGTAATGTCAAACTGGTTTTGCAGCGAGCAGAGCACATCTGATCGCCCCTGAGGCTTGCCGGGGGGGAAGATGTGGGCGGGAGAGCTTGGCTTTTTCCTTCTAGCTACTCTGCCGCCTACATGCCCAAATAAATCAGCTCCCTCCCCGTGCCCTCCGTCATCTCTGAAGGGCTTCGTTTGCCTGTAGTCATCAGTTTTCCCTCAGTGACAAAAAGAAGCAGTGTTTTTATTAACCTTGACGTGGGACCACTTTCCTATTCCCCATTTGCAGTGCTCTCAATACGTACAGCCTTGTGCACCCCTGTTAGCCCGCGGACGGTACCTTGGGGGAAATTTTCCTGGCCAACAAGAAAGGGCAGCCTGAAAGGGAGCTGTCTTGATGCTTAAGTGCAGGAGTTGTTTTACTGCTCAGTCACACCGGCCAAGGCTTTTCAAAACGGGCAAGCGATGCGTGCAGCTAATCAAAGCGACGTTGAAGGGGTCAGATTTTCAAGAAATCCAAACTGATTTCACGTCCAAACCCCGGCTTTTATTTTTATTCGGCAGCCAGTCAGAGTCATTGCTTCTGGAATGATGCCTCAGGGGCATCTCGTTGGGAATCAGAAAGTGGCTCCATGGGAGGCCAAGGGAAGCTCAGCGTTCCCTTACAGTGGTGATTTTATCTTGTCCTTCGTTGTGCAGGGTTGTATGGAGCAGCCCAAAAAATGGCTTTTCTCCTGAAGCAAAGCAGTCCATGGCAGAAGGAGGAAGAAGAGGGGAGCCATCAATGTCATCCTGTTAATGGAGCAAAAAAGAACCATTCCTGATGGGACCTGTTGGTCGTGGTCACAAGGGAACCAGTTCCCACCCAGCTTGATGCAAGGAGTGGTTTTCACTCAGCCTGGCTGTGAGACACCTGCAGCCAAAGCAGGAACGGGCAGCGCTGATGTGGTTTCATCATCACCAAGTGTAACTGTTTCAGTGGTGCTCGAGGCTGGATGTTCCCTCAAACTAGATGTGGACGTGGACTAATAGAAAGTCATTGATTTCAGTGAAGTTGCTGTAACTTAAGGGAGGTGTAAAGAGACCTGGGCCCGGTGCTGGATCAGCGCACCACCGGTAGCTCCGGGCCCTGTTAGCTTTCCCGTTCCTGGCTCTTTTGGTTGCTCTTGTGTTGTCGGCCCGAGGAGCAGAAGGGGTGAGCTTTCCACAGCGGTGCAGGGGCTCTGCAGAGGGGAAAAGCAGAAGCATGCAGCAAGAGCAACAGGCTGATGGGACGGGGAGTCACTTTAAAGCATAACAAATGCTCAAAACCATTAAAAACCTGATCTGAATTCAGTCACGGTGAGAGATGCACAAGAGCGCTCTTACTGGGGCCAGTAAGCAGCCAGCAAAGCAAGCGGCCAGAGCTATTTTGCTAGATGAACGGTGATTCCAAAACCGCACCTCGGCGTTCCCGTGACCGTGCCTGCAAGGCTGAATTACCTTTTTCTTTTCTTACAGTGGTTCGCTGTCAGATAAGCGGTTTATATTTACCTCAAACGGTAAGAATAATGGCTTTATTTTTAGCTATTCAAATTTTACCTTTTTATTTAAGTATTTTCTGTAAAAGTTTTGAAAAGTAATCAGGAGAATGTCAGGCTGTGTCTAGGAAGGATATTTTAGGACAGCAATATTTTTAAATTGGCAAATTGAATAAAAAAGTTGAAGGGATCTGAAGTGAGCTAGAAAAAAACCCCACAGAATAGGAATAGGTCATATGCACATAGAGGAGAAACAGAAATAGTATTCTGCTGTTACATTTCTGGTGCCAGCATATGAAAAATGGCAATCAGATAATCCCATTTTTACGTACTTTAGGCAGCAGAAAATGAAAGCCGTTTTTCTTCAGACATTTATAAATTCCTTCTTCGTTATACGAGAAGAGAAGGAAAGCACAGAGAGGAATGAAAATATATTTACATTGCGCTGATACAGAAGGAGGTTTTGTTTGTGGCTTTCCAAGATGCAAAAGCACCTTTAATCTGTCAAGCTGTTCATTTGCATGAAACATAGCAAAGAGGGGGGAAAAGTTCGCGCTCGTTCATTTGAATTATATTTCAGTCACCTGAGATAAAATCATTTACTATTCCACTGAAAGCTGTGGAGCATTTGTAGGCCTTTGAAACTGCCAGGGAATTATTTTTAAATTCATTGAAACCTTATTCCACTGGCCTGTTTTCTCTGAAGAACCTTGATGTGCAGAAATTTTGCGGGTTCTTTGGTGGAGTTTGTAATACTTACCTGCAGCTATTATCTTCATGATATCACCTCTTGGCAGCAGTATCAAGGAGCTGCTCTAATGAGGAGCTTTCCTAGCCCTAATTGCAAGTGAGAATCATGAAATATTTACAGTAAAGTGTTCCTTTCGGTACAGTGCCTTCATCTGAGAAATGTTTTGTACAGCAAAATTAGTTAATGCCAATCTCCAAACATAAATATTATGTTTCAGAAGGAAAATGTAAAAATGTAAGAAGTCTTCACATGAATGAGACTAAACTGCAGAGATTAAGAACCAAAACAGCAAGGAAAAAATAGCAGATGGAGTCAGCCGGTGTCACGTATGTAGGAGCTAAATTGGTAAAGGAGAGGGACCGCAGCGCTCTCGTACTGGATCATCCACTACAAATTGACTGGCAAACACCACAGCTAATGGATAGCATCAGGCTAGCACTAGATTAAGCAATGTCTAACTTTGCTGTTGTGGGTGGTCTTCGTATGTTGCTAGCCTAATATAAAAATATGCTGTGAAAACGCAAAATAACTCCTTCTGTCTGTCTGTGTGGGGACTCCTAGGCTGCAATAAATCCCTCAGTCTGGAAGAGGGATTCCTCTCCAAGAGCCAGGTTACTGCATCTTCCTACTGGGAGGAGACCAACGAATTTGGGCAACTGTTCCAGTGGTCTCCTGACAAGGCTTGGCTTCAAGTCCCAGGACTGGCTTGGGCCTCTAACCACAGCAGCAATCGTGAATGGCTGGAGATAGACTTGGGAGAGAAGAAGAGAATAACAGGTACGTCACTGCCTGCTTACTAGAAGCTGGGGTTTCAGCTGGAAAAGGAACGAAGTGCAGTTGAAAAGCTAACAATCCACTAGCGCAGTGTTTCTTTCATTAAATGTAATGAAACATTCTGCATGGAGGAATGGCATTTTCATCTTTAAGAAATCATGGCTATTCATAAGACTGGTCTTCCTATAGGGGTATAGGATTGGACTCAACTGTCATGCACGCCTGATCTGTAAACATGCTGTAGGCTCTGAAGAAAATATATACACAGGGACCTGTAGAGTCTGGATGGATGATAAATGATTACTTAGGACCTATTAATGATGCATTTCTGGAATCAGTAAGAAACATTAAAGTCATAGCCTTTGAAATAATGGCCCAGGTGAAAGAGATTCTTGTTTCCAGCTCCTGGTTTAGTTGTAGAAATGTAAATTGCAGTTGCTGCTGAAGATGTAAAGACTGCTGAGGTGGCCCATAATATCAACAAGCAATTACCATTTTTTCAGTCATTAATTCGAGCTGTTAAAAATTCTATTGCTCTAAATTCAGAATTTAAAACCAATTTCCATTCTTCACCCAACTTTTAAACTTAGTAACCACCCCTAAATTCCAACACAGTTGAAAAATGAATTAAGACTTTGGAGGCAAAGTTCTCCGAATTGTTGTGGCTCCTGTGTTTGCATTTGAAACTGTTCCTGTAAAAAAGACACCTAACAAATGAAAATGTATTTTGCATTTTGTTAAAAGGGATTAAGACCACTGGTTCTGGATCCACTATGCTGAATTTCAACTTTTATGTAAAGACATTTACAATGAACTACAAAAATAACAACTCAAAATGGAGAACTTATAAAGGGATTCTGAGCAATGAAGAAAAGGTAAGGGAAAGCGGGAGGGGTAGGATAACATGGAGCAATAGTGCCTACGTTGCCTTGACGTTGAAGGGCAGGCTTTCGCTGTCAAGAAAGATTAGGATTTCAGACTTGTCTAGACTTGGGTTGTCTTCACCGGTGCAATTTAGAGGCATGGAGTAGATAGCGAGCTTGTCGGAACAAGGAAGTTATCCAAGGCTTGCTGAAGTTGTGAGGCATACACAGGGAGGCATGTGTATGTCTGTACCCTTCTTTTAAAAAAATGGTGTAATTAAAGCTGTATAACAGGCTGTTTGGGCAAGGCTTTAGCTTAGCTCCGTGCTTGCCTGTGCTGGGAACCCTGTACGAGTGCAGAAGCATCGGCTGGTATGGCACCAGCAAAGCTGAGATTCAGTTTCAGATGCACAAGGGTGGTCAACCCACTCACCCCCCCCCAACACATGAAACAACCAACTGGGGTAAAAGCATGAGGCTGCTGGTGAAGCTGCGCCTGTGGATCAAGCTTCTGCTTGGGCGGCGGTGTTATGGTCACCAGGGACGGCCCCGCTCCCTGCCCCTCGCTGGCTGGACTCTTCTGACACAAGTCTGCGGGCACAGCCTGCATCTCTTAGGAATCGATGTAATTGAACTTAAAATAAATGCTCTTGCACCAAAATACCTGTCCACACGACAGCTTTCATGGACTGTGAGCAACTTTAGCAATGAACAGACACAAGCAGTGCAGCTCGTTCATGCAGACAAAGGATGCGCCGCACGGGTTTGTCTGATAACATTTTCCCCTGAAAACCCCATGTTTCCTTTCAAAAAAAAAAACCCACCCAAGGCCCTCCTGCCCCCCCCCCAGCATTCAAAGTCAGACCTTCACCCATCATTTCTGAGGGAGTTCAGTTATAAGGCTCTGCCTGGTCCTTAGTCCTGACAGCAGTTTTTAAAAACTTGGTAAAGCCGTAGAGAGATTTCCTACTAGCTCTGATTTTTCTTAGCTTGTGAGGAAAGGAATTTCACTGTACAACATGAACTGGTTTTAAGGGTTTTTTTTAAATGTTAAACTTACGAGGTGTTGGCCCAAAAATCAACCTAGTAGTGGCTGAACTGTGAAGGCTAGCTGTTTAAAATGTGCTGGTTTGCAGTTTTCCACATGACTTGTTATTTACAATCTTCTGAAAATATTGTATATGATCTCACTTTCAGCTAAGGTGCATGACAAAACCTGTCTCATCAGAACCCCGTGTGGTGGAGCCTGGCATTTTATCTAAGAGATGCTGAGCTCACTTCCCTATCTCATCAGGCTTTTAAGTTCTCCTAGATCATGCCGAAGCATCTCCAAGAACTAATGGGCTAACTAATTAAAGGAGTACTGTTCTGCACATGGCCTGAACCGATTCTGAGAAATCCTGTATAAGTGCGGGGGAAAGGAGACACAACCATGTAGTTAACAGTCAGTCTTCAAGCTTAATACAGAAAACTGACCATTTTACTAAAATGTCTAGAAATATTTCATTTTTTTCTTTCTACATTTTTATCCCCTGTTGCCCAAGTAAGGGTGCTGCAGTGCTATTAAATTAAAAACAATAGCATTACACCAGCATATATTACCTAGAAATTGCATAGAATTGTAACAGAGAGAGAATCTTTCTTCTCCGAGCTAACAGCAAAATGTGATCATCTGTCAGAACTAAAATGGTTCTTTCTTTCCAGAGGTCTCAATTCCAAAAATCTTGTGGCTGCATCCCAGATTATCAATATATTTTAGTTTTAGGGTAATGAAAATGTTTGAAGTTGGATGTCAGGAGCACTTTGAAGAAAGAGACACTTAGAACAGAGCAAACAAGGTGCTTACGTTTCGTTGCAGGTATTCCAAGGCAACTCCAACTCTGGTGACATAGTACGCAATAACTTCATCCCTCCCATAGTGGCCCGTTATGTGCGAATTATCCCTCAAACTTGGAACCAAAGAATAGCACTGAAGCTCGAGCTGCTGGGCTGTCGAATAATGCAAGGTATGGGGTAAGCAGTACTCCCCAGGCACAGCGCCTCCAAAGCCCCCTGTGCTACTGCAGCACCACTGATGCCCCATTCTCTTTTGCAGCTAATAGTTCATTTACGCATTCAATGTGGCAGAAACCAAGTCAGAGCACGGAAACCTCCCTTGGAAAAGAAGACAGGACTGTTACGGAGCCCATCCCGTCAGAAGAAACTAACTTGGGTAATGCTACCTAGCACTGCATTTGCTCTAAGAGGCATCATGTCTTCAGCCCGGCCTGAGCGGACTTTTAGCTTTCTCACAAACCAAAATTTTTATTTTCCCTTCAGACTTTATTAAAGGTTAATGCCAGAGAGAAGAGGGAGGAGCATAGGTTCTTTTTGTCTTAAGGCACAGAAAGAGATTGAAAGCCTTAATTTTCCTTGACATGTGAAACATCAGGCTTGGGTTTCCCTGTCATATTGGTTTATTTGCCATGCGTGGTAGGTGGCTCAAGGGACCATACTGTGCACTCATCAGCATTTTTTTGGAGGAGCTCTTCCTCACCCTCTTCCTGTATTTTATAATTTTTGTAAGACGGGAGGCAATGGTCTCACGAAAACGTGACCTTCTCTCTACACAACCATGGCTCCTCCTGGAGCAGGGCCCCAGCTCTAAGCAGCATACAGTAGTGCACAGTTGTGTAATTAAACACTTTTCCATGATGCCTGCATTCATGGGGGTTCAGACAACCTTAACTCGCATACTTCTCCCTGAATTTGCAGTCTTCATCCTTTAACATTACAGCGCAGGCTTCTTAGATCTTAAAAAGCAAGCAAACAAAATTTGTTGCTTCTATGGACTGTTTGGTGGACCCATAGCCAGGCAGGAATTACCAGACCCACTGCACCAAACACTGCTACCCGTTAGGTAATTTCCTACTAGCTCTGATTTTTCTTAGCTTGTGAGGAAAGGAATTTCACTGTACAACATGAACTGGTTTTAAGGGTTTTTTTTAAATGTTAAACTTACGAGGTGTTGGCCCAAAAATCAACCTAGTAGTGGCTGAACTGTGAAGGCTAGCTGTTTAAAATGTGCTGGTTTGCAGTTTTCCACATGACTTGTTATTTACAATCTTCTGAAAATATTGTATATGATCTCACTTTCAGCTAAGGTGCATGACAAAACCTGTCTCATCAGAACCCCGTGTGGTGGAGCCTGGCATTTTATCTAAGAGATGCTGAGCTCACTTCCCTATCTCATCAGGCTTTTAAGTTCTCCTAGATCATGCCGAAGCATCTCCAAGAACTAATGGGCTAACTAATTAAAGGAGTACTGTTCTGCACATGGCCTGAACCGATTCTGAGAAATCCTGTATAAGTGCGGGGGAAAGGAGACACAACCATGTAGTTAACAGTCAGTCTTCAAGCTTAATACAGAAAACTGACCATTTTACTAAAATGTCTAGAAATATTTCATTTTTTTCTTTCTACATTTTTATCCCCTGTTGCCCAAGTAAGGGTGCTGCAGTGCTATTAAATTAAAAACAATAGCATTACACCAGCATATATTACCTAGAAATTGCATAGAATTGTAACAGAGAGAGAATCTTTCTTCTCCGAGCTAACAGCAAAATGTGATCATCTGTCAGAACTAAAATGGTTCTTTCTTTCCAGAGGTCTCAATTCCAAAAATCTTGTGGCTGCATCCCAGATTATCAATATATTTTAGTTTTAGGGTAATGAAAATGTTTGAAGTTGGATGTCAGGAGCACTTTGAAGAAAGAGACACTTAGAACAGAGCAAACAAGGTGCTTACGTTTCGTTGCAGGTATTCCAAGGCAACTCCAACTCTGGTGACATAGTACGCAATAACTTCATCCCTCCCATAGTGGCCCGTTATGTGCGAATTATCCCTCAAACTTGGAACCAAAGAATAGCACTGAAGCTCGAGCTGCTGGGCTGTCGAATAATGCAAGGTATGGGGTAAGCAGTACTCCCCAGGCACAGCGCCTCCAAAGCCCCCTGTGCTACTGCAGCACCACTGATGCCCCATTCTCTTTTGCAGCTAATAGTTCATTTACGCATTCAATGTGGCAGAAACCAAGTCAGAGCACGGAAACCTCCCTTGGAAAAGAAGACAGGACTGTTACGGAGCCCATCCCGTCAGAAGAAACTAACTTGGGTAATGCTACCTAGCACTGCATTTGCTCTAAGAGGCATCATGTCTTCAGCCCGGCCTGAGCGGACTTTTAGCTTTCTCACAAACCAAAATTTTTATTTTCCCTTCAGACTTTATTAAAGGTTAATGCCAGAGAGAAGAGGGAGGAGCATAGGTTCTTTTTGTCTTAAGGCACAGAAAGAGATTGAAAGCCTTAATTTTCCTTGACATGTGAAACATCAGGCTTGGGTTTCCCTGTCATATTGGTTTATTTGCCATGCGTGGTAGGTGGCTCAAGGGACCATACTGTGCACTCATCAGCATTTTTTTGGAGGAGCTCTTCCTCACCCTCTTCCTGTATTTTATAATTTTTGTAAGACGGGAGGCAATGGTCTCACGAAAACGTGACCTTCTCTCTACACAACCATGGCTCCTCCTGGAGCAGGGCCCCAGCTCTAAGCAGCATACAGTAGTGCACAGTTGTGTAATTAAACACTTTTCCATGATGCCTGCATTCATGGGGGTTCAGACAACCTTAACTCGCATACTTCTCCCTGAATTTGCAGTCTTCATCCTTTAACATTACAGCGCAGGCTTCTTAGATCTTAAAAAGCAAGCAAACAAAATTTGTTGCTTCTATGGACTGTTTGGTGGACCCATAGCCAGGCAGGAATTACCAGACCCACTGCACCAAACACTGCTACCCGTTAGGTAGCTGGTAGTTGTAGGAACATCTCTAAAAAACCCTGGTGTGTAAGGAGCAATCGCTGTAAGGAAAAAACCTCTTCTGAAACTGCATTGCTCTTGCCAAGAGCAAGCTCAGTTCACCTGTGCAGCGGTATGGGTAAGTTGTATCCATGTTCACTGCAACTGCAATCTACTGAGATGTCATCGGCTAAATTGTAAATACACTGTGGACACGGGTACTACCTCATTCTCACAGCCCGGTAAGCGTCCATAGGAATAGCGAACGGCGCGCTCCTGACACAAGAGCTGATTTTCAAATTGTGATTTTCAAATTGTGATTTTCAAATCCCCGCTCTAAACCGCGCTATGTTAGAATTTAACAGGGGCTAAACAGGTATTTTTTGCTAGCTCCGCTCCTGGAAATCTTTGAACTGTTTTGACTGAAAAGTTTCAACCAGTTCAGCACGAGCCAGAAACTCGGCATGTAAAATTGCAGCCACGTTTGGCAGTTTTATAAGCAACTGAAAACAGAGTGTGTGTAAGCGGCTTTTTAAAAGTTACCTAGTGCGTGACAAGAACGAACTGCTCTTTGTAAGGATGCATATAGATTTAAGTCAAGTGTCAGCCTTGAGAAAGTATATTTAACTCTTTCCTCTCCACACTGTTCCACACAGGTACATGGCAACCAAGCATGGCTGAGGGGTGGTCTTGCAGTTTTACAGCTTTACATTTTCATGCTCTCTTGCAAGGAGCGTTCCTGCAAGGTTACCTGCCTTTTGCTGTATTCTCCGTAGTAAAAATTACCAGCTTCCGAGTAATTTGCCTTTTACATTTTTATCCTTTTTCTTTTTTATCTCATGCAGGCTTGAAGCTTACAGCTATAATTGTCCCCGTCCTCATCGTGCTGTGTTTGTTCCTGTTCTCTGGAATTTGTATTTGTGCAGCCCTACGCAAGTAAGACACCGGCTTTTGTCATAGGAGGCATTTGTGGCTCCCTAGCTAGCACTTCCAACTCCCTGCCCTCTTTCCAGAGCCTCTTTACCAGGGAGCTGGGAATCGATCCTGTTCAGCAGTCTTCCTTTTAAGTAGAACTCATGTCGCGTCTCTGTAAATTGTATTTCTTGTTGTACGCCTCCCCTCCTCCGACAAAACCGAAGGTAAAGCAGGTCAGAACTGCACACCCCAATTTACAGTCCAATGTAACTGCCTCTTCCCTTCAGCCTACATATACCCACAAATACTAAGGTGTAAAGCAACCGAAGATGGAATAGTTTCCACACCAAAGCCAAGTTAAAAATTCAGCGAAGGGAGGATTTGAGCTGTCTATCTGGATCATTTTCTTTTATTTCCCTCCTGTTGTGTTTCTGCTTCCCAGTCCCTTACGTTAGAGCACTTAACCTAGTGGGCTGGAAGCAGAGCCCAGCTGTAAGGAGTTGCAGGCGTTCACTGGTTACGCAGCTAAAACTAAGCCACTTCATTTCCCAAGTCAGTGGAACTGGAAGAGGCACTGCTAGCCCTGATCCCTGCTAGATGTCCGTTCACGTGAACCTGCACTTGAGTATACAGCCGGGAAATGCCCCTGTCAGCAGATGGGGATTTGGAAGTATAAATGCTCTGGTGATGTTGCTTCATCACTAGCGCTACCCAGCTCTGCCCTGGATTCCAAGTAAATCTATATGCTAGCCAAAGAATTCAGAGGAGCAGACCCAAAACATAACCTGGAGTGACACATGCAGACATGGACACATCCAATTGATGAGTGCCAGACAGAAGGCATTTGAACTCTGGCACTCACAACTTGCATATCGATGGGCAAAACTGAAATGTCAAAATGCTGGTTTGCATGCCTCACGTTCTAGTGGAGACTCCAGGAACCCAAAGCGAAGCCGTGTCCTCAGCTGCTGAACACAGAGGCTCTCTCTGCTGGAGCTGAGGCATGAAGTTGAAACGCTGCGAGTGCAGATGTTCATAAATGCTTTCCTCTCCTCGCAGGCGAGAAGCCAAAGGACTTTCTTACGGATTATCCAGTGCTCAGAAATCAGGTTAGTGGAGAATCGCGCACTTGGTCCTGTCCTGTCCGTCGGGCCAGCGGGAAGGGGGTTATGCAACTAAGTGTGAAATGTGTATGAAACAGCATCCACGTTTCCTCGTTCCGATTCACCTCTTCATACATGGGAAGCAGCAAAATGATAATCCCACTTGTGTCATCCCAGCACAGTGCCCTGAGAAACAATATAATTTGGTTTCTATGACAGAAAGGCAATTAGCAAAAGATCTATTATACAGAGTGCATAAATTAGCATGTAAGAGTGCTCCCAGGTGCCCTCCCTTTCCTTCCCTCCTCCAAAATACCTACTTTGCAGAAAATTGCTGCTTTCCTTTCCTTTTTCCCCACATCAGAGGGGATTGCCTTTCTCCAAGAGAGCAAGGGCTAATAATTTTTTATGGCTTTAATATTTCCATCTCACTGCCCTCCCTGGTTGGGACCGTATTTATAAAACCTAACAATACTGAATTGTATTTCATGTGTAAAATCTGAATAGGGGATTGGCCTGAGGACTGCTTTAGGAGATGCCTGCAGAACCCCGGTGAATATTCTTTGTCTTCCTCAATAAGACTTTCTAGAGTGGGGTCTCCTGTCAGCTTGGAAGTTGGGGTTTAGCTGTTTTTCCTGGCCAGCCAACTCTATAGAGGAATAGCCTTCTGAATTCTCAGATTTCCTTAAAAAAGGAAACCACTAAGCAATTCGCATGTCTCTTGACAAGTGCCTTGCAATAGCTCAGCTCCAAAACTTCATCCCTCAGCAGGTGCTGACGTCAGTGAAAGGAATGTTGTTACCCACTGCAGCTCGCCCTCATTAGAAAATTAATTTGTACTTAACATCATATTTGCTAATATGATTTTTCAAGGTCACATCATAATCCTTTCTCACTTGCTAATGAGGATAAATCCCAAGAAACTGGAGATAGCCTCTTACCCAGTCAGTTCATTTGTTGCGTGGGGGCTTCATAAATCAAGCTCCTAAGCCCTTGTGAGCCAGGCTTGGGACTGAGAAAGCTGGGGGCCGAATCCACCACTCCGCAGACGTCCTGGCGCAGGCTCCAGGCACGTGCCTGACACTGTGGATTTTTTCTTTTCTGTCTCACAAGGATGTTGTGAGAACAAATTAATTGATGAGCGCCGGTGCTCAGCTATCACAGAAATGGAAGCCAGTCTACCGAAAAAAAGAAATTTTAAGCGTTGCTGCATAAGCAACGACAAAACACATAACTGATTTAAAGCTGGTATTTTACTGATGTACTTTGTTACAGCATCAGTGCAGGTAACCTTCTTGCCAAGAAAATCCTCTATAAAGTTTCACGATGTACTTTGTTACAGCATCAGTGCAGGTACCTATGGACTCTGAGCCCTTCTTGCCAAGAAAATCCTCTATAAAGTTTCATTTTCACTTGGAAATCCCGGTGGATGATTCATTTTTTCCCTTTTAACCTCCAAATTTATGGGGCTTTTTTTACAAAAAGCCTGTTTTAGTCTTGCTTTTTAGCTACTTTAATATATTGACAGTAACGAGTACACCAAAAATTAAACTTTCTGATAAGCCTTCTTATGGTAAGCATTTTAACTTGCTGATAAGCCTTCTATTTTTATTTTTTTATAAATAGGTTGTTGGAAACAAATCAAGCAGCCCTTCACCAGACATCAGTCAACTGAATTTACCATCAGCTATAATAACGAGAAGGAGACGCCACAAAAACTCGATCTGGTCACCAGTGACATGGCAGGTAACGATTGCTCACCCGGCGATGACTTCATTTTACTCGGCACGTAGAGCAGATAACAGGGAGAGGGACGGGCCGGCAACATTACAAGCTCCCGCTCTCATGCAAGCTGAGGCTGAGGAACAGGTTTATCTGTGCTCATCCCCGATGTATAGTGAAGCAGCTAAATATACCAGGGGGAAAAAAAAAAAAAACAACACTATTTTGGAAATTTTTTTTCCTGGAGTTGTCAGGAAAGGTTTCCTGACCCTGGAACAGTTACAGCTGAAGGGAGCCACGGAAGGCAGTCAGGCATGGATGCAGTCAAAGAATGTGCCTTGGAGAGGATAAGCTTGGCTTTAAAGAGAAACACCAAAATTACTCGGCAAACACAAATGTCTCCAGAAATGGAACAAAATGTAATGCCCCTTGCTGCTGACCAAATAGGAAAATTACTTTGTCCGTTTGTGGTGGGATTTGATGCCCTGCTGGAAGTGGTGCTACGATCCCTGTGCAGCTTTCCTGGTGCCTGAACTATTTTGGAGATGAGGCCCCCTGAAGCGGAATCAGGCAGATGAGAGAAGAAAAAAAAACCCACAGTGCTTCTCGCCTGTGCTACCTTGGCTCCAGGTGACTGTTTGGACAGAGCAAATCCCCGCATCAGTACTATTTGCATCCCAAAGGGGTGGTTTTTTAATTCATCCTCTTATCACATCTTATCCCTGCCTAGTTTAGTCTGTCTGGAAAGGCTAGTGAGACCGGCCATTTCATGGGATCAGTGATCGGCAATCTTCCAGAAAGATTAAT
This sequence comes from Egretta garzetta, assembly GCF_000687185.1. Taxonomy (NCBI): domain Eukaryota; kingdom Metazoa; phylum Chordata; class Aves; order Pelecaniformes; family Ardeidae; genus Egretta; species Egretta garzetta. The sequence continues at coordinate 3,133,288 of NW_009260616.1, forward strand.
TTGCTGTTTCCAGCCTCAGACCTTAGAAATTCCTTATAATTTCTCCAATGCATTTGGCAGAGAAATACATTTAAAAAACAAATGGATGGTTACTGTAATTCCATATGGCGCTACCCTGGATATCTTTCAAAGATGGTTTCAATCCTTTACAGAAACTTTCAATATAAATATGCAGAGACCTATAAAGCAGTTTTATTTCATGAAGGAAAGGGAGTGAATTAAGGTTGCTCACAAATCGCGATTATCTGGCTCCCCCGGCTGTGTCTGGGGAGCCTCTGCGTGCTCCATCCTCCCCTCCTGCCCTGTGTGGAAAGTCTTAATTCTCAGTCTGGCCAGGCAGCAGCTCCCCAGCCTTAGCATTTCATCTACAGCCTCCTTAAAAATAAGAAACATGAAATAAAAATGTGACCGCGGCCCAGAAACGTGCCATTTAATAACTGAATTGCAGAGGGCATGCAGCTTACGTACAGGTTAACGTGCTACACGGAATTCCCACCCCACACGCACACACACACTTTGAATCCCCAGCTGCCAGTGCTCAAAGGCAGCCGGGAGCGAGTCGAGACGCCTCATCCCGAGCGAGGGAGACTGCCGGGGACGGCGGCAGCAGTGCCGGGGAGAGCTGCACCACTCTTTTTAGTGAAGTATCATAGCACCTTCACCCTACATGCTGAAGTTTGGGAAGCGGCCAGGAACTGCCAAAAAGATTCACAGGACATATGGGATAGAATTCGACGCTCATGTCAGATGAACCACGATGCCAGAACAGAAACTGAGCTAACTTCTTCGCGCCTGCGTCAAAACATGATACTTTAGCAGTGTCATTTACTAGAGCTGTTCAGGCCACCGTATGTATCCGTAAGAGATTGTCACTAGCACCAAAGCGAGAAAGTCAGAGCGCCGAATTTTCTCATAATACTTTTACTGGATTTTTTTTTTTTTTTTTTTTTTTACTAGAGGTGCAAACGTGCTTCTTGAGGCCGCACTCCATCTCGCTCCTTGCTCTGGCTCGGGCCATTTGCCCGTCCCCAGCTCCATCTCTGCCATCCCCCTTGACCAGGGTGACCCCCCTGGTTCCTCCGGCGGCACCGGTCCCACTTCTCCTCCCACGGCTCGTCCCCCCTTGCGTGCCAGCAGCAGAGCTGAGCTGGCTTAGCGCGTTTCACACTTCCCTTGACTCTCTTGGCTACTGTTCCATCTAACTTCATCCTTCTTGTCAGTCAGCTACTGCGAGATGCCTTTTAAATAAAGCCGGCACTTGGTCAGGCTCGTTAAGAATCCTCCGGGCATTGTAATTATTCCAAAAGTGGAACACTTGGACAACTTCTCGCTTGCGAATCTTCATGCAATGTCATTTGTCCAGTTCGTTGCTAATATTTTGTTGACTTGTCTCTCTTTTTTTTTTTAGAGCTTTTTAGTATACTCCAGAAATTATGTTAATTTATTTGCGTGGGTAAGAGGGGAAAGGGATGGAGGGAGTAGGAAAAGGGGTGGCAGATTGGAGGTCCTCCGTGGAAGAGCTTCTGCCATGTTCTGCAACACTTGCTCACTGAACGAGGTTACAGGACCGGCACCGGGGCAAGGTTTCTTCACATCCCTGATAACCACGTGTTTGATACAATAACAGAGTCATTTTTCAACATAAATACTTATTGGTGCATAGGTATTGAATTAAAAAAAAATAATCCATCTGTGCCTTATTGAGCAGTTCATGCTTCCTTTTAGATTATCAGCAGCCTCTCATGATCGGGACTGGGACGGTAACGCGGAAAGGATCTACTTTTCGACCCATGGACACCGAAGATGAGGGAAGAAGGGAGAGTGCAGAGTTCGAAAATCACTATCACTGTCCACACAGAGCTAACCGGCACGAATACGCTCTGCCCCTGACCAGCCAAGAGCCCGAATACGCCACCCCCATCATAGAGCGGCACATAGCAAGAGAAAATAATTTTCCCTCCGAAAACGGCTACAACGTACCTGTCGTCTCATCCCAGAAGCACTCCCTTTCTGCCGGCAGCTTCTCTAGTTCGTGTAAGACCGATACCAGGAACGGAGACTATCAGACACCCCAGAGTGTCATAAAATACGACAAACCCAAAGTTAACGGTGTCCTGACCTCCGTCAGCTACAGCACGGACTACCAGAAGCCCCAGCCCAACGCCCTCGGGAGCGAGGGTTACTCAACGCCCAGAGACTGCCTAAAACCAATAAGCCAGACAGCAATGACAGCTCTCTTGTGATCTGCCGAGCAGGAGAGGCGCGGTGCGCAGGAACGTCGCTGCACAGCTTTCTGAAGCGAAAACAGAGTTTGGAGGGACTCTGCTGCGGGAGGCAGAAGGCAAACAAGCCCTGTGTACATAATATTGCAGTCTTGCTGGGTTCTGACATCTGAAGAAAGCATATGCTGTTTATCACTGTTTATAGCAAGAGAGATGTTATCAGTGAAGACTGTACATCTTATTTTCTGTAACTGATCTCAGTGCTCCGTTTGCAATGTGTGCAATTTGTACATAGCTTTTATTTAAGGAGAATTTCCTAAGTTTCCTTTCACCTGGGGATTGAAAGGATCGCAGAAATTGCCTATTTAAGAAAAACAGGCCTCCTTATCCGTCTTTATTTTACCTGCTGTTGTACTGGCAGCTGTAAATGGGTGTATCTTACGGTTGTGGTGATTCATCTCCTTTCTGATGATAACTCAAGATAGGGCATCACTGTAGTTCTTACTGGGAGGGTAGAAGTAAAACTACTTGAAGCATAACATGCACAAGAGAAGGCGGCCGAGCATTTAAACACCGTGCTCAAACCCACCTTCCCAGCTGCTTTTTTTAGCAGCAATTCTTACACGCTTGAATTTGATCTAACGTATGAGCTGAGCCTGGCTAACTTGCTATTCGTGCTATGAACTGGTAGAAAGGCTGAAACCAGTTTTGGGTTCAAGCCATGGTGATCGCACGGTAATAGAAAAAAAAAACAACCAACCAACAAACCCAACACCTGTCAATACGTTTTTTTTTCCAGGTAGCGTGTGTGGAACCAAAATGTGAATTTACAGGTGAGAATTCAATCCAGTTCAAGCCCTAGCTGATGCTTTTGCTGCTAAACTATAAGGAAATTTGTTCCTTGGCACAAAGCAGCAAACCTCCTGAATTCTTCATTGCTCCCCTAGGTATTTTTCTGTCTTACAAATTTAGGGTAACATCTCCATTGGAAATACGTCGACTAAAAGTAAAACACAGTGTGTTTATGGCTTACAGTTGCAGTTAAATTTGCAAGACAGTGGATCAGCACAGTTGTTTTTCAAATAGTTTTTCTTTTGCAGCTAATGTTACCCTTAATTCTGTTTTTGGACAAACCTGAAAAAGCGTGGGGATGGGTGCAATGTATGGCACAGTAGCTGGCTCCTCTTTCAGCAGAGGCGTGGTTGAGGCGAAACAGCTTCTGGTAGTGACTGGGATCGTCCGCTGCCCTTCTACCTGCAGTGCTCCGAGCGCCACGTTGAATTCGAAAGCTTGTCCTAAAGTGTCGAGAAGCGATATACTTCTGGGAAGGAAGAATGGTGCTATATTTAAAGCACGAGGTTGGGAAACGAGACCAGTAAAGCCTGAGCTCTGGGAAAGTCGCTACCTGAAGGCCCTCCATTGCCTCGCCTGTAAACTGGGGATAATTTGTAAAGGATGCAACAAAGATTTGTGGTCTGTTCGCAAAGTGCTTTCAGATCCTTGGGATGGAAGGTGCTGTCAGAGTACAGACTAGTTGCAGTGGTACTACTCATAAATATTGCTAATTCCAGCCATATCTGGCCTTAAGGCAAGCTCTTAGCGGGTTCTTTCCATACACTAGTTCTGTGGCCTCAAGTGGTGCCATTCCCTCACGCTGCCGCACCGCGCATGCGATTCCCGTGCAAAGAAGAAAGAGTCAAGGTAACCTCGTAGCCCTCCTGTGTTTGCTGTCAATACGGTTTCTGTGAAATGTCTAAAACACCTCAGGTCCTGAAGCGAAACAGCAGCAGCCTGTCTGTTAGACCGAGCTGGGCGGTGTTGTTTACCTTCTGTTGTTTACATGTCTGTGTAAATAAAAAAACACTGGTATTTGTAAATCAGTCACACAGGCCTGCTACTTAACTTGGTGACTTGATCATCGCTGCACGCCCACTCCCACCACATATCCCAGCGGGGTGAGAAAGAAGTGTTCCTTGCGCCCTGCAAAAGCGCCAGTTGTGCTGCCGCAATTCACGGTCCCAGCGTGACGGGCTAAAAAAAGATTCTCTCCGTGCCCCATTTAGCCCGGCATTTCTGTCCGTAAGCTCTAGAGAAGCAGCACCCACGAACAAACGTCTGCGCCCAACCCTGCTGCTGGATGCATATAATTGAGGAAAGGATGAGGATGCCCTCCTGATGAGCCTGAAACCAATACTCCACCCACACGGCTAATTAGCTTGACTTGTCACTTTGCAAACAAGCAGCGTTCAGTAATCAGGGCTACTCCCCACCTGACGAGGCACCTCGATAACGCAGCGGTGCAACAGGACCAGGCAGCAGATGACACTGCTTTTATTGTAATAAACTTATTGCATGTCTCCGCCACGTGCTTTGCGCATCTGCAGCACGCTGCAAGTGCCAAAGGGCTCTTGGTAGCACACGCCCATTTCTGCTGCCATTCAAACCCATCTTAACACAGCTGGCTTAGCCTAATGCAAAGCTGGATCTCAATCTTGCACCTTGCCTTCATCCCCACCCCCCTCAAAAAACCCCTGAAAAACTGCAAAAAGATGGCTTAAAATAAATCTCCAAACATCTCCATCCCCCCTGTGTCACAGTGGCTTGGTGCTGATGGGGACGGAGGCAGAGCAGCAGCTCCCAGTCACTGCCATGGGGCTTCGTGGTTCACGTCTGAGTGACTGCTGAGGGCGGTCAACATAAAAAGCCTTGGGCTTCTCCACCTCGGCCCGGGAAATAGGAATTTTTTAGTGACCCTAGCAGCAGATATGCAAGGGAACATCCTACCTGTGTAGTCCCTCTCTCCTGATGGCGGTGGAGATACTAAATCCTAGTGCAGGAAGGAAAAAGGAGACTGCCTGAATCTTCCCAGTGGTAGTGGCTCACCCTCATGTTCCTCCTCTGAATGGCTTCTCACATACTGGCACATCAACCTCCAGCTTGTCTGTATCAGCCTGTTCTCACCATCAAAACCAGTCACAGGTATAACACAGGCAGCCTTATCAAACAGCACGTGTTTAAAAATCTTCCTTCCACAGTGAGAGCATGCACCATTTCGAGGCATTTACACACTTGGATGGGCTGCAGTAGCTCTGGGTCTCTCCAACATCTCTAGAGGTTGTGTGAGAGCAGAGTCAGACCCTCTGGTCGATGGAGACTTTCAATAGCATTTCTGTACCAAAATTCCTTCCTGAGCAGGCACTCCCAGTAAGCTGGCATGGTAAAACCAAGCCCGAGTTCACAAGGTTAAATATTAACTGAGCGTAGCGCTAAGGGCCTTTCCAATATGCAACACAAAAGCTTTGTTTTTTCCTATCAAGCGTAATTCCAAATAGTATTTCCCTATTTCTTTCAGTTTCTAGTATTTTAACATCAGATATTAAACCCTACCTTACTACCTACCAGAATCTTTACATCCAACAGGCAACAGAATAAAACTAGTCCTTGACTTGCAGACCGAAACTAGGATTTCCCCAGCTCAGTGGATGTCCTACGCACTCACAGCATCACCTGCTCTCTTTTACTGTCTTTCTCTAAACTAAACCCCGGGAAGACTGAGTTTTTAATGCAGACTTTCTTCAGATTTCTCCCACTGACTGCCATTGAGCAGTTCTCACTCCGTGGGCAGATCTGAGTGGAGCCCTGGCTGAAGCACAAAACATTCCCTATGCAGGGTGGGAGTGTCAGGCTGTAGGTCCCGTTACAGGAGCAGACACCTAACTGTGCTTAACTGTTTGGTGGATCACTATCATTAAAACACACATGATTTGTTTTTCTATGGTGCTGGAGCCTCCTATCCCATGCAGACATACGGCAAGGATTGCTGCACCCTCCCCAGCGCTGCTCCGTCGTTACCAGAAGCTGAGCTGCTCCAGGACTCACCTCCGTTGCACTGGAGGAAAATGGTCTTGAGGCCATGCAGAAAATTGCAGACGGCACCAGAGGCCTTTCAGGGCTCAGGTGATCCAACCTGCATCTGCAACACAGAGCAAACCAGGTGACCAGTAACAGCAACCAGTAGAGCCCAAGCCTCTGACCTACACCCACCGGGGAATGGGAGAAGCGTTAAGGGAAACCCCCAGGTCAGTTCTGTCACGACAGACCCCTGTAAGCCCCAATTTTCTATCCGTATAATACAGGTGACAATCGTCTGACATGAGGACTCATTCACTCGCCATTTCTGCAGGATCTAAACACTACAACAAGGAAGCACTATTGCCCTAACAAACTACCCTGTTTACACTGTTACGCCTACACCCTCTGACCTTAGAACAGTAGTGTTGCATTGCAGCAACACCTTCAAAAATGCCCATATAAATTCACCACCAATGTAGTTAATAGAAACTAAAGGAAGTGCAATTATTTGTTTGTGTCCTGGCTTTTGCCAAAGGGAAAGGCAAGCCAGTAATTTTTCTCCAGGGAGTTCCAATTGCATTCAGAAGGGCAAGTAACAAAAAGCAAGGACACGAGCAGGAGTTTTGTGACCTCTAAGAAAGAAGTCAGTGGTCTCACAGAAGTCCTGCGGAGTCGGGCACCCACTGACAAGTAACTTCGTAGAAATCCATCAGTATTCTTCTGCTCACCCTCTCTCCAAAACCACCTTAGGTCTGCTCAGCGAGTGGGTGTCTTAAGGGCTCCCCTAGCCTGCAATTAGTCCAAACCCTAGGAATTACAAGGTTGTGTTGTTGCATTCCTTTTTCTCCTTATTATTTTCTGTAATAAAAATTCTATACTGCCCTTTTCTTTCCAGTGTCAGCTATGATGTAAGCTTCTACTGATCTCCAACCTCCGCTGCGATCGTACAGCATGGGGTAAATGAAAGCAGAATTTATCGTTTCATTTGAAACTTATCAGTGTTGTTGATACCTATACTGAAAATTACCCCGCCACAGCTGCGTGGGGTTAACAAGACTAACAAGGTTATGAAGAAGCAGCAGCAACGCCTATGAATTATTGAAGACTGAGTAAGTTTCAAGGAACATGCTTATTTAAAGGGAAGGTGCCATTTCTGCACAATCCCTTTCACACTTAAAATAGAAACCTCTCCTGAGGGTTTCTTTTTTTGCAGCCCCCCCGGTACAGTCCTACCATCCATAAAGGACACACAAGAACGGGTCAGATAAAGTATTTCTAAACTAGTTAAAGACAAGAGGGAAGATATCCTTAGTTGGGGAAAACTCATGTTATCCACGATAAGGAGGACGCCGAGCATCTGACTTTCTGTGCTATCTCATTGTATAGTCTGGACATGAGAATTTGGAGACTTTTTCATTCAAACTGCACCGTATTTGTTTAGGCTTGGCCTCACATTATGCGTCTGCAAGTCCTGAAAAACATTTGCCACCTACAGCATGCAGAGGTTATTCAGTAACCTCTTGTCCTGGGCTGAGTTAATTCATTATTCAGCCATTTGCAACACAGCTACCGAGCTGCCATGAGACATCCAGGAGATTATCATCCCATTTATTTTTATACAGTCACAGGTATTAAAAAGAGAAATCCAGGAAAGAGACAATTTGATTAAGTTAAAGCACAACATCATTTTTCAGCATAGCAAAAAATATAAGCCAACGCATATGACATCGTGCTGTTACTAAGGCTTTCGTGTCCTGATTAACCACCCTGAACTGACCTCAGGAACCCATAATTTTGACTAGACACGAAGTTTTTTTAGCAGACTTTACTGGAAAAGCTCCCTTAATGATCTGCCTTATCTGCTCACCCAAAGAGGAACAGTATCCCTGAATATCCAGCATTTCCTCCTATAAGTCTGCGCTAGTAAGAGGAGTGAGAAAACCTACGCAATTAACAAATTATTCAAACCCCCTGTCGTTCTCTTAGCCAGATCAGATGACAACAGACAATAACAGACTTTAAAAAACACACGTATGTTGCCTACTAGAAGGAAGCCCAAAAAGTTATGCCAAAATTTGAGGCTTAAGAGAAACACCAGGAGCAATTTAATATAAACAATACAGAAACATACAGCAATGGCTGAAGCCTGACCCACAACAGAGACCTTATCAGAAGTCCTCCTCCATGAGAAGTGGCAGATAGCAGAGAAGATGGCGATGCTTGCCATGAAAGAGGTGGAGAAAAGACCGTAGGAAGACAGTAAGTTACATTAGCCACTACCCAGCCTGAACGATTTAATGCCTTGAGCGTGTGCTAGAAACTTCAGCCTTTACAAATGTATTTTACATGTCTTAATTTCTGTGGCCCAGGCAACCATTTCACAGATGGGCAGACTGCGCCAGACAGATATGCTGCCACTTGTCCAGAGCTGTAGCAACAAATCAAGCCCACCCAAAAACGTAAAGGCCTTCATACACACTAATTGCACACAGGGAGAGAAGACAGAGGCGATAAAGACTACAATGCGCTAGCAGACCTCACGTGAAGAGGCAGCTTCTCTTCAGATCTATGGCTAAGCTTTTCATCCTTAAGTGACACCATCTGTTCTGACAGACAGTTTTATAAAATTTGAATAAGGTGACCTGGACGAAGCATGCCGGCTATATGGAAATGCCAGAGTCATATGTGGACAAGGAAAGGTTGCGGACAGCTCACGCAACTTCTTTTCCACAGATATCCAAGCGCTTTCAGCATCTCGTCATAAAAGACAGCACAAGTCTTTTTTTTGACACCCAGAATTTTGGTAACAATGCAGCAATAACTTTTCTACTATCGTAGAACACGATATACACGGCACATGGCATTCATAACGATACCCCTTAAGGGTATGTATTTCATTTATATAGGTGAATTTTTGACAGATGCAGTCACACCCTGTCCTCCCATCGTTTATAGTACAATCACTTCATTGTGTAAGGACCAGCATCAAGGACATAAACGTTTTATGCCACAGAATATTTGGCTGACAAGTTCACTGATCACCTGGTTAACGACAGCAAACAAGGTTTGGAGACTGCCTGACCATTTGGTACTTTCTGGGAACTGAAAACAGCAGTAGAGAAAAGATGATAGCGAGTCAATGTGAACTGACCTTCCTCTTTCCTCTGACTGACCAGCTTCTGTCTGACACCGGACTAGAACAAAATGTAAGCATCGTCTCCCTTTTTTCACTTCTCACCATCAGAGTCCAACATGACCATGGGCAGCCTCTGCTGCAGCAAAGACCCCAGGAATGTGACAAGGCTGGTTGCATATCATGATTGAAGGGCACTGGCAAAGTGCAGGCAGGCGAGTTTACAAACCCGCCCGATATCTCATTTCATGTTTTATCGGTGCATTTGGTCCCTTCTTTTGGAAAGACTTAATCCACCCCCAAACAGATAAAAAAATTTCACTGCTTGGGTGTGAGCTTCTAAGACCACTCAGTTTTAAAGTAATTGATGGGAATATTTAAGCATTCTTTAACCAGTCATGAATCCATGAAATTATAACTGTCTGTGTGTGTGTTCATGTGCGCTTGTACATATGCTACAAAGACACAGAGGACCATTTTTACCATAAGATGTGTCACCTGCAAAGTACTTGCTACAGGATGTGAACTAGACTGGATGTTTATTTTCTTGTTAGTGCATGTTACTAGAAATAGTTCTAACGAATGAAGTTTTTTCTATCTGTTAAATTAAAAAAAAGCAAACACCAAACAACCTGCAGAACAATGGGTCCCATTTCCTCAAGTCTGATTAATGCTGAAGATTTGAAGGAAGCTGCTGCCCCCTTTTGGTATTAAATACAAATGCAAATACTTAGCACCAAAAACTTTTAGGATTCTGATCACAAATTGCAATTACTAAGTAACAGACAAGTTTTGATTTTGAAAGTAGCATAAAACTGAGATAGCTCGAAATACACTTGCCTATTTAACCAGATCACCCAAGACAACCATGTTAAGTTACTATAATACTTAGCGGTCTTGCTAATATAGAAGTGCCCGAGTCCTTCATTTTAACATGAAATCTGTTTCAAAGTTAGTAATACGTGACCTGGATTTAAAATAATGACTTTAGGAGCACAACAGATCTGAAAAAGTCCTGCTAGCTGCCTGAACTGTCTTATGACAGGTGGGGGTCGGCCTCTTCTCCCTGGTAACAGACGACAGGACAAGGGGGAATGGTTTGACGTTGTGCCAGGGCAGGTTTAGGCTAGACATTAGGAAAAACTTCTTCACAGAAAGGGTTGTCAGGCTCTGGAATGGGCTGCCCAGGGAGATGGTCGAGTCCCCATCCCTGGAGGTATTTAAAAGAAGAATAGATGAGGTGCTTAGGGACATGGTTTAGTGGTGGGATGTCAGGGTTAGGTAAAAGGTTGGACTTGATCTTAAAGGTCTTTTCCAACCAAAGCAATTCTATGACACCCCACGTCTGTCATAAATTAGCAAAACACCTGAACTGTCACTGGACAAAAAGGCAGATCAAATAATAGGGAACTGTGCAGTAACACTCACTTGATAGCTATACAACACCTCCGCCACCCTACCGCTCTACCTATCATTATCATCTATAAACTGTCCATTCCTCAGTTTCAAGCTCCAGTGCCAATGCCTGGCAGCTGAGGTGCACATCCATTGAGGGGTTGAAGTCATAGCGCCCATTGGGGATCCCTTCCCACAGAACCATAACCACGTAAATTATAAATGAAACCAAGAGGAATTGGTGCCTGTGTGGCTGTAACCCAAAGGCTCTGATCCTGTAAGAGGATCAGCATGGACAACCCACAGCAGCCTTCTTCACCCGCCCTGAGCTGAGGAAAGGTCAACAGCGGCAAACTCACCACAGGTTGTTCCAAGAGGGAGTGAACCGAGACATCCCATTTCTTGTTGGAAGGAAAGTGTTCAGGGCAAGGACATTTCCAGAAGCTGAAGCCCAGTGGACGGGATACATAACTACTCCGGTTCA